>NC_072738.1:130391987-130470744 GCF_026930045.1 Uloborus diversus | reverse complement strand
CGAACAATGAAGCAGGTGTCATGTCATTGAAGCCGAGAGTGCCTAAAAACTGGTGGATGAAGAAAATTTATCTCACCAGTGAGATGCCGTAAACATACAGCAGATAAATTTACTTTGCCTACCAGTTTATTCGCACTCTCAGCTTCAATAAGATGCTTTCCGCATCCCACACGCTTAGTTCCGATTCCCGTCTGCGAAATATGCAGCGAGGACGAAATCGTAGCCTCTGGATAGTTCCACCCGCCTGTCGGGTATGCTGCCTATAGTATTGCTATAGGTGCACCAGCCTGATGCTGTAGACATTGCTAGTGTGCAAGTATATAGTGCGCGAAACAATATCAAATGAAGCTGAGTTTTGTTTGTAATGTTACAAAATCGGAGAAATGACAAGAAGTCAGATTTCGGTTCACCTTGGTTAAAATTAAAATAACTTTTTTTTTTAATTACGGGTTGAACCATCTCGAATCTCGTTGCTAGAAACAGCATTGGGAAATTACTTTCCTAAATTGGTTTTTAAGAGATGTTACATGTTTAACTAAAACCGCCGATTGTGTTATGTCTTTTTAATAATACCACGCATTATGATCTTTCGCATAAATTAGGATTTGAAACAAATTCTCTTTTTTTTGATTACAAAAAAGCCTCTAGAACAATTACTGTATTTGTCCACTGGGTTAATTCAAATAACCAAATTTTTTCCCAAATAAAGTCCGAGTATAAAGGGTTTGCTCATTAACGGGTATTTATATTCTCCTGTTTCTGCTTTATTTTTTAGATTGATACTTCGTTCATTTTATGTATTTAGAGCAAGTTTTCACGGAATAAATGGACCTTGCTTCGCTCGAGTCTCCAATCTATTTAATGCTGCGTCTTCCCATGTTGTGCGGTATATTTTTTATATTTTTGTGTGCGATGGCTCAAACTTCTGCCGATGTTCTGCGAAATTAAAAACGCGCAATTCCATTTTACAATCAAAGACTTTTTATTCATTCCAAAATAAACCTGTAACATAGGTGCAACATTTATCAAACATATTCACATCATGTTTCTAGGTATAAGGTTGAATATTTACATTTCTATGAGGCTTGAATGATTATATGAGCAATCCAATAGGTTTATATTATAAAAAGTCAAAAAGTTCCATTACTTTTAATTTGTCATTATTCGGTTTACTAAAGAACGATCTATACGATGGACCAGCCAAACCTCATCCGTCTTTCTTAGGTTAATGCAGGTAGACAAAAATCAGTAAATATTTTTACTTTTTTTTTTTTTCAAAAAAAAAAAAAAAAAAAAAAAAAAAAAAAAACCGACCTTAAATCGCTTTTTGCCGCAACATAATCGGCTAAAAAGTATCGGATTACGGAAGAAAAGAGAACTTCAAAAAAGCATGAGTTGAGCTGGATAATCTCGATCTTTTCATTGTTCACCTTCCGTTACTTGATAAACCGTGACCTTGAAAGAAGCGTTTTCAATGTGGTGATGGTCCCTAAAACGTTTTTCGTTAATAACTCCTGTTCTACTGCACGGAATGCAGTGAAATTTCGTATCCTGGCTGTATTTTGCGGTCTAAACATAATTATGTAGCAAAAATTAGGGGTTCCCATTTGAAAATCAAGAGTTGGTGCTCATTTTGCTTTGTATATGGCCCCTTATCAAAATTTTACCTACGTAGTTTTAAAGAAGACTTTAAACTAAGTCGGATGACATCTTTCTTTCCTTTCTAGCATGAAAAATGGCCGAATAATTAAAAGTGTTTCGTTTTTTTTTCTATGACTGTACAAGTAAAACCAAACAACTCTTGAAAAGAGTTATTGGATGAGTTCAGATCGAACTTTAATTTTGATGTAATTTACTTCGATAAACACATTTTCTATTTATAAACAGCAACTTATTTATTCGTGTTCTTAGTTTGATCAATATGAATAACCAATTCAGTTTTAATTGTTTGTTTTTTATTTAGCGGGATAGCATTTTACTAGAAAAATATTTGGATTCGTAGCATTTCCATTTTTCGAAAAGTTTTTGGGGCATTAATGTTTTACAAATAATAGAAACAGACTTATTGCTTGTGTTTGAATTGGATTATGCATAGCCCTCTGATTGTTCTGTTCATTGATATGTAAAAAATTCAAGTATGTATTACGCACTGATGTTATGACTAACTTGATTTTTTTTGTGTGTATAGAGGGGGGGGGGGGGAGCCAGAAAATTTTTGCCCCGGGCGCCGTCAGAGCTTCGAACGGCCCTGCTACCAGGACCACTAGTCCTATCTCTTGCCCCAATACAGAGGAGGGGTTGACTTACCTTTTGTACTGATTACCTTCAAATTTCTAATTTTGCCACTTGCATCCCTTTGCTTCTCACTACCTCTTATGTTATTGTCCAATTCGGTTAACAACCTCATTATTACAAATAAAAAACTAGAATTGTCTGAAGAATAAGAAATGTTATCTTATTATATTTATCCGATAAGAAGTGGTTAGTAGTAAGTCATGGGAAAACTGATCGGTTGATGTGGTTTGACGATGTTTTAATAACTGCTTCATAGCTTCCAATTGGATCATTTTGCAGGAATCATATGATAGAGCAATTGTTCCTCCTTTTATTGCACATAAAGACTTTTTACACAAATTAACACTATACAAAACAAAATAAACTTTTTTGACATTAAAACTGTCTGTTATACTATTATTGGAATGACGGTTTTGAAATTCGAAATTCATTAAGGAGTGACTTTACATGGTCGAAGTCGCTTAAAACAACTAGACTCGTTTAGTTCTTTTTTTTTACCTAAACAAATCGCATATGATATAAATGTATTCATTCATTACTTCTTCTTCTTCTTTTTTTTTTTTTTTTTTTTGTTAAGCTAGACGCGTCATAACTCCCGCACAAGTGCGGCATCTAACCCTGAACATACTACGGGCGAGGAGAAGTGTAAGACTTAAGACTAATTGTAAAAAAATAATAATTATTCTTAAATATTATTTGTCGCTGTATGCATGCTATATATTTATCAGTAAATGGACAGAATGATTTATTTTAATTTATGGTCCCCATGAGATCTTTTACACTGCTGCAAAATAATAGCGGCTTTTCTCCCGAAAAAATCATTAATAGCAGAACTAAAATAAATGTTAATGAAATTTACTTTAAAATATTTGATATTTTAATCAGTAGTATGGGAATACGTTCTTTATATCATGAATTGAAATCACAAAGCTTTAAGATACTTACTTTTCGGTTGATCCTGATGAGTGCATGATTTTAACTCTCAGTTCCACTAGATCCATTTAAAACGTTGCAGAAAATGATCAAAAGCAGACAGCGGCATTTGCTTAGTTTGAATTAAATAAGTTAATAACGAAATTGGAAATGATCTCAATGATGACAACATTGCGTCAACTAATAGAGTTAAGTAGTTAAAAGCTATTGAGCAGTTGAGTTAAAATTATATGTTATACAAAACAAATGCTCCCCGTCTACATCCTCCCCAAAATAAACCTTTCCTCGCAGATGCAGTTGTAAATCAGGAAAACTCGCAATGCTTCGCCCTCCTGTAATTTTTTACGTTAAGGTTGACAAACATCCTAATTTTCGAAAAAAAAAATCGATTTTGAGATTTGAAAAATTTAGAGAGCCCATGTGTTCTTTTTTCTAAATCCGCAATTTTTTTTTTTAAATTGGTGAATTATTGAGAAAACTAGAAGAAATTTACTATACTCAACTGCACTGCTTATAACTGAAATTTATTTTTTCGTACTTGATTTTCTCATAACTATGTTTTCAAGGTTTTTTTTTTATTACGCGAAGAGCTCTAGCGAAAAAAGTATTAACTCTAAAGATTTGAAACTTTGCAAACATGTTAATTGAACACATTACTGTGATATAAACCTCAAAAAGTTAATGTGCATGCAATATATGGTTTTGCAACAATGATCAATTAAACTTAGACGGCAGAAAACACGTTTTTCGGTGGAAATTTTCAAACATTTACCCATAAAACCTATTTTTACTTTCTTCTATATCTAATATATAGAAGAAAGTATTGGATTCGTGCAAATTTTCGAATTTCGAATTTTGACGGATTCGAACGTTTTGAGGTGTGCTGAGTCCATTTCGACTATTTTTGGAAAATGTCTGTCTGTCTGTGTGTGTGTATGTGTGTGTGTGTGTATGTGTGTGTGTATGTGTGTGTGTGTGTATGTGTGTGTGTCACGTCTGTGTGTGACCAATTTTTTGTGGCCGCTCTACAGCAAAAACTACCGCATGAAATCGAACGAAATTTGGTACACATATGTGCCCCTATGTGAACTTGTGCCCATTGGTTTTTGGCGCGAATTCCTCTAAGGGGGGTGGAGCAATGGGAAGTTTTTTGAGTTACGCGTGATTGCTATTCCTCAGGAAGTAACTGGCGGAATCAAACAAAATTTGGTCCATATGTTGCCAGTAACAGGAACAGGTGCTGATTCAATTTTGGTGTCAATAACTCAAACGGGGGTTGAGCTATAGAACGTTTTTTGTCGTCAATTGTGACTGCTGTATCTCAAGAAATAATGAACGGAATGATTGAAAAATTTATCGGCAAGTAGCCCTTAAAGGGTATAAAAGCTGATTTTATTTTGGTGTCAATAGCTAAAAAGGGGGTAGCGCAATCGCCCGTTCTTTTTTTCTATTGTGAGTGCCCTATCTCAAGAAGTAATGCTACGTTCTGGTTGAAATTTGGAATATATGTGAATCCATATGTAAACAGGCTTTGGTTCAATTTTTACACCAATCGCTCCAAGGTGTTGGTTTTTTTTTTTTTTTTTTTTTTTTGCGAATGAAAATAGCTTTATTAATGCAACAATAAGAAAGATAAATCGTAATAGATTGTCGTCTGCGTATTTCTCGTGATTTTAATTGTATGGAAATGATCGGAAATATTATCTCAATGATTTAAAAATTTTAACTGTTGCCATCTTATGTTTGTTAACAAATAAAATATTTGTAATTAATTCAAGCAAGTCTTTTAAAATAACTTTCAGTTTTTGCATGTGTAATTTTGTTTTTGTTGGGAACATTGCTTCCTCGTCAAGCATGGGGAAGGATCAGAAAAAAAAAAGAAAAATATAGAAGAAAGTTTCGTGATGACCACAACATACTAGTTAGTTAATTATTCCCAAATTGGAGGATCACATCACTCTCTGATATAGCCCAGTCAATGAAGGTAAAAAAACAGGCTTTGTCGCAACTAATTTAGGGAAAGCTGAATTTTTGCAGAATGTTAGCAAATAAAGTATATAATAAAAAAATACAAAGTCCCGACCCCCACCCCTCTTGCTTTCCCCCCATCCCACCCCCTCCGAAACATTGCAAGAGCAGTACTATGATTATACTGCAGAGTGCAGGTAAAGGGCAGTAACTGCAAATTTTTCATTCTTTTGCATTTTTGTCATCTATTTTACGTTTGTCTTTATTGTACAAGCTCGTTTATTTGGTTTTCGCAGAAAAAAGGTGTGAAAAAGACGTCTCATTCCAACCTTTCCCCATAGTTAGTACTGAATCCAAAACGCGTTTCTTCAAATATCTCGAAAACTCATTTTTGCAGATACTGCCGTTTACCTGCACACGGCAGTATACGCTTTTTGTGTCGCAACTAATTAGGGGAAAGCTGAATTTTGGCAGGATGTTAATACATAAAGTATACACTAAAAAACCACAAAGTCCCGACCACCTATCCCTCTTGCTTTTCCCCCACCCCCTCCGAAACATTTCAAGAGCAGTACTATGATTATACGCTTTTCGTGTCGCAACTAATTAGGGGAAAGCTGAATTTTTGCAGCATGTTAATACATAAAGTATACACTAAAAACCCACAAAGTCCCGACCCCTACCCCTCTTGCTTTCCCCCCACCCCCTCCGAAACATTGCAATAGCAGTACTATGATTATACGCTTTTTGTGTCGCAACTAATTGGGGGAAAGCTGAATTTTGGCAGGATGTTAGTGCATAAAGTATACACTAAAAAAACCACAAAGTCCTGACCCCCCACATCTTGCCCCCCCCCCCCCCCCACCTGCTCCAAAACACTGCAAGAGCAGTTCTAGATCTACTCTTTTCGTGTCGCAACTAATTAAGAGAAAGCTGAATTTTGGCAGGACGTTAGTAAATAAAGAAAACACTAAAAAAATAAAAGTCCCGACCCCTACCCCTCCTGCTTTTCTCCCTACCCTCTCCAAAACACTTAGACCATCAAGAGCAGAACTATGATTATATGCTTTTCTTTTCGCAACTTATTAAGATAAAGCTGAATTTTTGCACGATGTTAGTACATAAAGTGTACATTAGAATCTTGACAGTCCCGACCCCAACTCCTCTTGCTGCTCCCCCCCCCCCTCCTTCCAAAATTTTGCACACTGATCAGTTCAGTACCATGATTATACGCGTACAGCTTGAAAATTTATGATGTTACCGGAATGTTCCTTTTTTTATTTCACTCCCAACAATATTGTAAACCAGTTGTGCCCAACCTAAGGCCCAGGTGCCGTAAAGCTGCCCGCGAAGCTGATCCGTGTTGCCCGTTGTTTTTGAAACGTTACAACTCGAAGAGCAGGGTTAATGACAATGTTACAAATTGTTAGCCAATTATTTAGAAATTAGTTTCTGAAAACATTGTTGGGGAATATTGTTATATACAAATTCTGAAACATACACTTTTTATGTAGATAGCTCAATTTCACCATTTTACCAACTTAATCATATGCAGAAAACTCACAACAAAAAACAAAAAGTAACTTCAACAAATTAATAGCTTTTTATCATTACGTCTTGAAAAGAAATGTTTGAATAAAATTTCTAGATAATAATATGATAATAATCATTTTCTTGAAATGGATCTGTTTCGGACAAAACATTGATAGAGGGAGCTGAAGTCAACTAGCGCGCGTAAGAGAGACTATAAACTTTTAGTCATGTGCTTTCTGATGTCTGTGTAAGAACGCTGAGATCGCTTGGTCTTGATATAAATCGAATCATGTAGTCTTAAATCTCCAATTAAACTCGAAAGAAATTAAATTCGTGTAATCATTCTCGAAGTTCATTCTATGTGCCAAATACTTCCTTTCCAGGCCGGTACGGGATGTCTCAAACGGGAATAAATTCAGGTAAGCGCAAATCTTGATTCAATCTCATTTCAATCAGTTTCTTTGATCTGAATAATTTTTTAATTCGAATCTTACATAATTACAATACAGGATCAACAATGTAATGACGTTCACTTAAAGTTTTTACTACCATACTGCAATTATTTGTTACAAAAGCTAATAATTCGTTTGTGTCGGGGATAGTCTACAAAATAAAGTTAATGCTTGGTTAACTATTTAAGCTTTAAATAAATCAGGAATAATATATTTTAAAAGAGATTATTTTCTCACAGCGGATATTATAAACGTTTAATATTACTTTTGCTTATATTTTGAAGTCTTATATAAGGGGCTATCTTCTAATATTTCGTTGGTTTGGTCCGAAATATTGTTACAGTGCATTCCACTACAGTGTCCACACATAGACGTGCAATCGAACCTAGCTTAACGACAGATACAGTTTGAAACACATAATGTTTTCAAATGCAAGATATTAATTGGAGAAGTTCATTTGAAGCGGAGGTAATCTTCATGAACTTAGGAATCAGTCTGTTGCATGAAGTACAATACGAATCCCACTCTTCTGGGGGACGTTTAAAACCTAACCAAGTTTGAATCTGGTGTTGACCCTAAAAACTCTGGTGGAAACCTTAAAAAGATGTTGACGAGTGACGTCTGAAGTTGGTGGAAGTTTTGATAAATGAAAAATGGACTTTAGGGACATTTTTGCGATTACTTGCTTTTCACAAACTTTTATTCAAACTTGGTTAGGTTTTAAATTTCCAGCAGAAGAATGGGTTTGGAAATATATTTCAAGCAACAGACTGATTCCTAAGATCATGACAATTACCTCTGCTCCAAGTGAAATTCTCCTACTCATATCTTGCAAACTGTAAAACATTGTGTTACAAACTTTAGCTGTAAAACTGGGTTAGATTGTACGCCTATGTGTGAACACTAGTGGAATGCATTGTAACAATATTTCAGATCAAACCAACAAAATGTTAGATGACCCCTTATTAAAAAAAAATGTAGTTATAATAACTTGATGCTTTTTCTTTTCTTTTTTTTTTTTTTTTTTTGTTTTTGTTGAATTCAACCTGTTTTTCAGAAACCAGTTACAACATAGTCCTCGAATTGTAACAATTCGCAAAACAACGGTTCACACTGATCAGTTTCATGGCCCCGATGTGACCCGTGGGCTGTAGATTGGGCACCACTGGTTTATAATATTGTAAGACGTGAAATAAAAAAAAGGAATACTCCGGTATCATCATTAGTTTTCGAGCTGTAAGCGTATAATCATAATACTGCTCTTGCAATGTTTCGGACGGGGCAGGGGGGGGGGGGGAGTAATAGGAACTTTGTGTTTTTTTAGTGTATATTTTGTATACTAACATCTTGAAGAAAAAAATCAGCTTTCCCCTATTTGGTTGGGACACGAAAAGCGTATAATCATAGTACTGCTCTTGCAATGTTTCGGAAGGGGTGGGGAAGGGAGGGGGGAAGAGGAGTGGGGGTCGGGACTTTGTCTTATTTTAGTGTATACTTTTTGTACTATCATCTTGAAAAACATCCGCTTTTCCCAAATTAGTTGCGACATGAAAAGTGTATAGTCATAGTACTGCTCTTGCAATGTTTCGGAGGGGGTGGAAAGGAAAGCAAGAGGGGTGGGGATCGGGACTTTGTACTTTTTTAAAGAATACAGTACGTACTAACATCCTGCCAAAATTCAGCTTTCTCTTAACTAGTTGCAACCCGAAAAGCGTATAATCATAGTACTGCTCTGGCAATGTTTTGGAGGGGGTGGGGGGAAAGCAAGAGGGATGGGGGTCAGGACTTTGTATTTTTTAGTGTATACTTTATGTATTAACAACCTGCGAAAATTTAGCTTTCCCTAAATTAGTTGCGACACGAAACCTTTATTGACTGGGCTAGTATCTCACGAAGAGATAGACAAAAAAAGTTTTTAAAATAATGAAAAAGTGAATGCACTGGAAGTTTTAAGGGAATTGTAGTTTTTTGCTAAAAATATTGCTGTTTTATTTTTAAAAAACCCACCGATTTTTTTTCAACAAATAAGTCGTCAAAATGGGTTATTTATAACATTTATGTCATATTAAATAATCGTATAAAGTTTTAGAAAGGTGCATTGAATATGGAAGAAAAACATATTTATGGTGTTCGCCTACCTTAAAAAATTAAAAATAGGCTTTTGCCCCGAGATATTACTTTCACTTTTCTTTTCTCATCCAACTAATTAGAAAAATTAATATCGCATTGGGATTTCAATAATAGAATAAAGTCATTTAAAGAGGCTTTAAGGCATATTTAATCTATTTCTGTAATATCCGGAAGCAGTGGGAAAGAATAATGTATTGTAGAACACGGAGAGGAAACGTAATGCATTTATTTGAAATTCAAGAGAAGGAAATATTTTTTTTACGTATGGCCCTGAAGTTGCGTTTTTTGTGTGCAGTTAATTAAATGAAATGCAAAGCAACTATGAAAGGAGATTCAAAGCAAAAAGATATGTACGTTAGCTTATCAAAATAAAAATCGTTTTCGAATCTCTTTTCGATGATACAGAAACAGATACGCTTTTAAAAAAAATCCTCTTGTCATATAAATAAATAAAAAATAAAAATAATAATTTGAATTTTGACATCTTGAATTCAAATTGTTATCACGAGTGTGTGTGTGTGTGTGTGTGTATAGGCGTGTGTGTTTGTGTGTGTGTGCAGGTATGTGTTTGCGTCTGTGTGCAGGGATGAATGTGCGAGTAGTTGTGTTTATGTGTGTGGGGAGTGTATGTGTGTTTGTGTGTGGGGGGTGTTTGTGTGTGACGGTATGTGTATGTGTGTGTAGGCATTTGTGTTTGTGTCTGTGTGAAGGGATGAATGTGTGAGTAGTTCTGTGCATGTGTTGGTGTGTGTGGGAGGGTATGTATATGTGTGTGTAGGCATGTGTGCAAGCAAAATTGTGTGGGTGTGTGTGTATGTGTGTGTGTAGGTGCGTGTATGTATGCGTGTAAGTATAGGATATTGACGCAACCTGGAGAAGGTTTTCGTTGGAGAAGCAGCATCGGGAGGGGCCGGCCGACGGTGGTGCTGCAAAGGGACGTGGGGGGAAAATAAAATCAAAGGACATATAAACAGTAAAGTGGGAACAATAAGCAATCGTGATTGATCAAAAATACAAAAGAAAAAAACTTCGGAAATAAGTGCATTTATAATATTTTTGGTTCGTTCTTTGTTTTAAAAAATATCTTTGTAACCTCAAATTAGTTATGCACTATATATTTAAAAAAATGTATATATATTTTAACATACGCTTTTCCGAAATTTGACTAACGATACCCTGTGAAGAAGATTCGATAATTTATTTTCAAAACAAACTGATTATACTATTTTTAAAAAAATAAACAGAAAGTTAATTAATTATTTCGCAATGCTTTAAGGCGAGTTTCTAGTAATTTGTTTTAGGAATAGATTTCATTTTTTTCCCACTTCATTTCGACATGTTGGACTTAAGACCCATGCTTCTCGGCATATCAGTTATGAAGTTAGAAACAATTTACGATTAAAGAAAACTATTGTTTTGAAGCTCAATTTTGGATTGAAAATTGTTAGCCCAGTATAATGTGATTACAATAACTTGAATCAATATATTTCAGGATCATCTGCGTGCATTAAGACGCTAGAGAAATTAAAAGATACAGTATAAAAGTTAAAATAAATGGCAACATGAATTCAGCGTTGGGGCTTTAATCTTCCACTTTGCATAAGCTTGTTTTGCAGCAGGGTATTTAATAAATAAGATTTAAAATTTGTATCTTCTAGTTGATAAAGTGTACAAGCGTCAATGTTTCAAAATTATAATGAACCACTTCGAACGAGCGCCAAATTGAAATTATGTGTCTCAAGTAGAAAAATTACTTCTGCAATTTTAAGCTATTTCAATGATTTTCATCAATATTTTTAGCCAAAACTATTCTTCGATTTTATATAACTTAAGTTTAAGAGAACATAGATAATATAATAGCATTGTCAATATAAATCTGATAAAAATATAAAAAAAACTGAAATATCACAATGCGTGTGACAATTTCTTTTCGACACAAAGCATTTTCGTCCGAATTCAATCATACTTTGCTAAAGAATATATCAAAATACACAAACTAATACTAGCTTATGAAATTCAAAATTCAACAAGAAAATTGCATCAATCTTTTTTGCTGCGAACTTCGGAGAAGCCAGAAAATATATCTTTAGGTAATTTTCGCGAAACTACAATAGAAAATTTGATCGAATCTTTTCAATAAGGAAAAAAATAACACTTTGGATAGAGTAAAGTAAGGTAAGGTGAATGTATCGAAATATGGAACAAATTGATAAAGAGTATTGTACCTCAGAAGATTTACTTTACTGAATTTTTCTTTATCCACCCATCCCAGTAGTATTTCGCGAGAGGGAAGGTATGCTTGGAATTTTTCTAATCAAAAAGAAATTCTCAGCCCTTATCGATTACTTTCTTAAGGAAGTGTGCGGGGCGTTTTAAGATGCTTCGTTTATAGAGCTTGTTAAAACTGATTGCTCTGTTAAATGCACTCTTCTAGAGTCAAGACAATTTATTATTTTTTGTAAATAAAAAATAAACGGCTTTAATATTCCTACAAGGAATTTTTCGAAAAGACAATAACTGACAATATAATCGTTTCCGACATTTTAAAAGTACTTTTTCTTGGAAGAGCATGCTAAAAAACGTAGGACTTGAACATTTTTAAAATTAGTTGACAAAGTTTAATCTTTTTTAAAAAATATTTTAATCGGTGCGCAGATTCAAGTTTATTTTTTACGCTTCTACACATGACATCACAAGTGATCAAATGTCATTAGCGCAGAGCGCAATATTTAATTTGCATCTTCACTCACATGTAGTGGCAACGATATGGTCGATAGCAAATGTAGACAGCAACATTTAATTCGCTTCTGAATTATCATAAACTGGAAACGTAGTAGACAATAAGCGTAAGCATTCAGCGCGCCAGTGGAATACGCGCCGAAGTGCATCACTTGTGACTTCATAAAGACCACGCCTTGTTTAAAAAATCGGACATAAAAAAAATAATTAAAAATTAAACGTTTTGAAAATAAAAGGTTTTCCTCGTTCTATGTTTTTTTTTTTTTTTTGTTTATTCTGTCAACTTCAATGACTAAAAGTAGTACTTTTGACTGATGGAAGCAACCCTATTATTTATCCTTTAGCGTCTTTAAGCATCAAAAGCTATGTACGCAAACCATGGACACACAATTCATTCAGTTTCAAAGAGCTAAGCGAATTGTTTTTTGATACATAAGACCCCTGTTTGACAGGTCGCAAAATGTTTTCTTTGTTTAAGGACTTCCGTAATTAAATGCTATAATATTCTGGCGAAAAATCTAAGCAGTTGATCAAACTGTTTACAAAGTTTAAAAACAGAAAGCAAGCAAATTGTTCCGTAATGTTCGACGAAAAATTTTTTGCCTATTGGAGCTACATTTTCCCCCATTTCTATTTTACAAGTATAACTCAGCATTAAAGATTCTTCTTTTGCAAATTCAATTTTGTGAATTTCTCGATTTACAAATACTTCCAATACTACAAAATATTTTGTGGTAAATTGTGCTTCCAAAAATAGTACCCATTAGCTGAACACAAAGGATGGTGCATAATTAAACTATAATTAGGTGCGACATCAGCAAATAAGCCCCAAAGCTTGCGTATTTTGCTTTAAAAAATTCCAAAATTATGCAAAGTTAATTGAGCATCGTGTTGCCCAAAAATGCTTAAAATTTTCGCGAAATTCTTTTGGTGCAATATACTACAATTATCTATACAATGTAGAAATTATAATAGTTTTAAAATTTTCATCTAAAATGACCTACACTAAAACTCAAGGAACTCCGTACCTGCCCCTACACGTGGTTTAAGTGATTGTATGGGACCCTGAAAACAGCTCTGTTTTTTGATTCAGACCAGGAGCCAAGCCACCCCTAAACCAGCATCCAAAGAGGTATTGAACTGGAACGAGATCTCGGAGAATTTTGTGACCATGTCAAATTTAATGTGCATCAGTCTCCTTTAGCGTACACAGAGGACCTTCAACCGGCAGGTATTGAAGTCACGATTCCCCATTACGATTCCAACGCCTTCCCTATTAGGTCAACTAAACCACGAAATCACATTCAAATTTAACGACACTTTCCTGTTGCAGACTAAGTTATTTCCACCTGATTACTCAAATGTTTTCTTTGTCTTTCTATTTGTTGCATGAAGCTTCATGAAATAAAGTGTTTCCTGTTTCTCCAAGAAATAACCCCTGGAACTTCATCAGGTCATCCTTCTTTGCATTTCACGTAGACTGATATGTATCCTGTCGAACGGGGAGCAGAATTTTCAAGAATTCGGAAACAAAATTCACGAAAACTATTTAGAGTAGCGGCAACAGTAACAGACAGTCGTAAGTTCGGATTTAAATAATAAGAATTTTAGGCGGATAAAACTGATGTTGCTGCGACCCATGAATACGGTGCAACCATCTAGTGAATTTTATGAGCCAGTTGGTATTTACATGGTATTGGTGGAAGGCTAAGAACAATCACCACAATGTCTGCCGGTGTTCCATGTTCATTTGTATTTAATAAGGTTTTAGGTCTAAAAATAAAGAACTTCTGCACATTTCGAAGAGAAAAGGGAAATTCTGTCCATCACTCATCCCTTCCTCATCCTATCTGTTACTGGTTATCATCGAGATTGTCGGTGTCTGTTAGTGGGGGTTGGACCTTTTTTCGAAATTGAAAAGATAAAAATGGAATTAATTTATTCAGAGGATCCAGAAGCAGCCAAACGATAGATGGGATGTAATTGCAAGGAGGAAAAATAATTTTAAAAATCTAAATATATTAAAAGGCTCAAAAAATTGAGTTAACCTGAGAGTGATTTCTTAAGCTTGTCTGTTACTGGCAGTGACGTACCTAGAGTGGGGCGGAGGGAGCGGTCCGCCCCGGGCGCCACTTCGTTAGGAACGGCAATTTAAGGCTTTTGATGGGGGAAAAACAATTTCCCGATAAGGAAATGTTTTTGATCTATTATTGGAGGCAAAAAAAAAAGTCTGAATTGTAAGGTTCTACTACGATTGTGATAAGAAAATTACTCTAATATAAAACATGTGTTTTTCTTGTGAACATATCAGCACTACACTGGTGTGCAAAAATTAAGGACGAGACGGTTTTTTCAATATAACTTTGTACAAAAGCTTTCCAAATCAACACATTTAATACCGTAAGATCCCCAATACGTAAGGACATGTGTAATGTAAGCAACACTTACTAAAAGAGAAATCAGAGGGATAAAAAGAAGCTTTATTGAAAAAGTAGCATGGAGCGCAATGCGACTGAAGGCCGAAACATCCCTGTGATGGGTGTCCAGCAAGAAACATCCGGTCTTTAGTAGGGGATATGATCTCCCCCGACTGCTAGGCAGGTTTCACAGCGTCTGCCCATGCTGAGAATGAGGGTGTCAATGAGTTGTTGATGCATTGCTGCCCATTCGTCTTGCAGCGCCAATCGAAGTTCCCGAATCGTTACTGGTGGTAAGGTACGAGCTGCCAAGCGTCTGTCTAGAAACTCCCATACACGCTCGATGGGATTGAGATCCGGAGATCGTGCCGGTCAATCCATACGTTCAATATCCTCACTCTCTAAGAGCTGTTCGGCAGCTACTGTGCGATGACATGGTGCATTGTCGTCCATGAAAAGGAACTGCTGACCAATAGCGCCTCTAAAAAGACGCACATATGGAAGAAGAATCTCGTTACAATAACGGGTCCCGTTGACTGAACCTGCGTCGAAGATGTGAAGGTCTGTACGACTACCAAGCATGATGCCTCCCCAAACGAGAACACCGCGACCTCCATACCTATCCCTTTCAATGATGTTCGAGGGATGATTGCGGCTTTCCCGCTCTCTCCAGATTAGTAAGCGATGAGAATCGCTACTCAGACTGAATCTGCTCTCATCTGTAAAGAGTACTCGTCCCCATTCATTGTCTTTCCAATTCCGGTGTTCCCGGCACCACAGAGAACGCCTTCTCCGATGGACAGGCGTTAGAGGTACACACCGTATAGGACGTCGTGCAAACAGACCACCACCGTGCAGTTTTCTGGCCACGGTAAAACGCGATATCGGTCGTCCAGTCGCCTGTGTCGTGTGTCTAGCGATTTCTCCCGCTGTCTGCCGCCTGTTTCTTCTGGCCTGTAAGACAATATACCGGTCATCTGCGGGCGTGGTTCCTCGTGGACGACCACTACTGAACCCCCGGATGGCTGTTCCTGTAGTTTGGAATTGCCTCCAAAGTCGTGAAACGATGTTGTGAGCAATTCCGAACTCTGCAGCCACGCTTGTCACACTGCGGTCTTCCTCCAACTTCCCAATGATTCGACCTCGGGTAAAAGCATCCAGATGTCGTCTAACAGATTGATTATTCGCCATTTCTCGCTGAGGCAGCAACTCGGTGTGATTTTAACTGCTATACGGCGTACGATCTCTGCCAGAAATACTGATCTTACACCGACAACATGCTTAATACTACTCAGACACTCCCCCATTACGTCAACCTGCATGTGCGCATGTGCTACCGTACATCACCTTACTTAATCTCCTGATTGGTCTTTCTGTCCGCTCTGCCTCTTCGTTCAGCTGATATGCTAATTTTTCGACTTCATCCTTAATTTTTGCATATCAGTGTATTGCTTGTTTTTTCTCTCCCTTCGTTTGAAGCTACAGACAGAGGCAGCAGTGGAAAGTCAAGGGACCAAGGGCGTCTTTTTTTACGGTAAAGGTTAACTATAGGGGAGGAAACTATAAAATTTCATAACTTTTCGTTATAAGATGAAGCTCGCACTTGATTTTAGGAAAGTTCCTTGAAAACTACCTTATTAAAAAAATATATTCTTAAGGAAAATTACACCAAGAGTAAGACGGATCCCAAAGGGAGTCATAACCCCCTTTGACGAGACCAAAAGGACCCTAAAATTGCGTTTCTAGAACTTTAAATTAGGAACATTTTCTGGGCAGTACCTCGACCTCTAAGCTCCTGCCTAATGTGCCCAATGTTTAAAATGCATTTTTAAGACTTCCATTTTGGAAAATTTCCGGAGCAGAGCCACTAACCCGCCCTTTCTCTCTTAACTTGGTCAAATATATCCTAAAACAGTCTTTTCTGGGATTTCAATTTCAAACCGTCCCCCTCCCATTTGCAGCCTAGCGTCGCCAAAGATAGCTTTAAAGTGTGTTTTTGGTGGGAGAATTTCGAACCCCTTCTCGTTTAAAAACAGAAGACACCATAAAATTGCGATTTAGAGTTTCAATCAATGTCAAAAATTTTCCGGGAAGACAGCCGAACCTTGTCTTTTTCGTGAACCCCGATCCTTCCTGTAACGTGATCAAAAATAGCCTAAATTGTGTGTTTAACAATTTAACTTCGAAAATTTTACCCATGGAGATTCCTAGAATCTCTATCGCCCCCAACGTCTCCAAAAATAGCTTAAAGCAGAGTTTTTTTTAAACTTCAAGTTTAGAAAAATTCTAATGAAGGGGCCCCAAATGTCCAACCAATGTCCTAACGTCATCACATATAACTCTAAAATTCGTTTTTAGATATTTCTGAGGAAAGCCTGCGAAGACTTTTTTTTTTCTCAATGAGGAAGAGCCTAAAATGAACATCAATTTCAAGAAAGATTTCGAGTGGGAAACCCCACTTGGATCACTTTCTCATGATTTTAACAAACAATAAGTCACGTTTTTAAGATGTCCTTTTTAAAATGTTTCCACGGGAGACGGAAGAGACCACCCTCTAACTCCATCAAAGATAACCTACAATTGCGTCTTTGAAACTTCGGTACAAAAAAAATATCCAAAGAGGGCCCCGAACGTTCCCCATTCTCTTATCATAATCAAAAACAACCTAAAATTAATTTCAATTTTGAAAATATTTCGGGAGGAAAATCCAGTATTTTTGTTAGATTTAGTCGCTAAACTTTCCAGATAGCACTCTCGAACCTTCCCCATTCTCTTAACGCATCCAAATATAGCCTAAAATTGCGTTTTTAACAATTCGATTTCGGAAAATTTCTTTGAAAAATCCCAACCCCTTAAGCCCAAAACTGACTTTAATTTAAAAAAAAAAACATTCTGGAGGTTGCCACAAAGCTCTTTTCTATTAGCTTTACTAAAAGCTGCCTAAATTGCGGGTTTTTAATTAACTTTTGGAAATTTCGGTCGAGCCCTCAATTTTTTTTTTTTTTTTGCAAGAAAAATAAGGAAATATATTAGTTTTATTTCTTCATAATAAGGTTCTTATTTTTATTTTCAATACTTTTGACTGTTTTTCAACCATAGGGCGGCAAATTAAAGAACCGCCCTGGGCGGCAGAAAGTGTAGCTACGCCACTGGTTACTGGTTACGTTACACTAGCTCTTCAGTAAGGATACTCTGTTGCCATACACAGCGGACTTTGTTCCTTTTGCTCCTAATAGAGCATTTTATTAATTTTTAAAGGTGTAAAATATTATTTGATTTTGATTTGAAATACTTTTTATGAGAACTCTACGTAAGGGGAGAGTTTCAGTTAAAAACTATATTAAAATTTAGGTGGAACTAGGATTTAATCGAAATTCTATTCAATGAGTAATAGAACCATATACTTAAGTTATTTTAATAATTAAAATTTCGCAGACATGATATAATCCAGAGTTTCTTTACTGAATTTCTTTTTCGGTTCAACTTCACCGACAGGAAAATGTTTTAGCTCCGATTAAACGATCATTTTAAAATCTTGCAATTACTTAGAGCACTTGCAAAAAACCGCTTTTAATTAAATATTTCGTGACATTTAAATTATTTTGCTTCCTTGGGTTGAAAATATTTCTTTCCTTCATTTACTACTGCTTTCTTGAAGCGAGAGAGAATTTTTTGATCGCAGCTGAAATGTTATTTCTTACCACCAATTAAGTTTAATTAAAGATTTTGATTCTTACGTATCATAAGAATTGTGCTAATGTGATAGAAAAATCTAGTTACACGACTTAATAATACAGTAGACTCCCGAAAATTCTCGGATACGTGAGTTCACAGATAATCTGCAAATTAGGCAGAATTAAAAAGATCAATCACACTCTGATACATGAAAATTTTAACTAAAACCATAACAGGGTATATGAAATGCATGTAAAACTTTAAAAAATTATCGCTCATTATTACAAACGGAATACACACATACGAGAGAAAATCGTGCAAGTATACTAACTGCAACAGATCAAGATAGGCTACACCAAAATTGTATAGGGTAGAGGCAGTTTTAAAGACTGATCTGGTCGCTCGTTTACGCACCCTAGTGAAGCTCTGAAAATTAGAAAGTAGAGCCCATCTAAAAATCGGTAAGTAGTGTAGATCTAAAATTCCGTATGTCAATTAGTCAGGCTTCGGCGACTTCGAAAGACTTGATGATATTAGAAGAAAAAAGAAATTAGAATGGGGTGCCCTTGGGTATCCTGCACATTAAGTTGCAACCAAAATGGCGGATGGGCTGGCCTTCCTCAAGGATGCTAAAGTGGATATAGCAGTTAATTTTGACCCATAAGCTTTGAGTTTTTTAAAAATGAAATATTTTTCTTCTAAATTTGAATATGCTGCATAATTTTTCGTATTATCAAATTACATTTTCAAAAGAATTTAATGAGCGGGCATAAATTCTGCTTTTTAACGTGGTCTCTTCAATGGAAAAAGTCAACTCCAAGTGCAAATTTCTCTGAAATTACGGCACAAATAGTGTTTTTTTTTTAGTATTAAATGTTCATTATTTGTGCTAAATCTTTGAGGCACTGCTGCTTCAGTGATGAGCTTTTCAAAACTGAAATTATCAATGCGATAAAATTAATAATAGTACATGAATTCCAAATCTTTGGCCGGGAGGAATCATATTTTTACTTAAAAGCAATTTATTTTATTTGTTCTTTAGTCAAAACGTTTTGGGCTCTGCCAACACCCACTAAAGATTTTTTGAACGTTCAAAAGTAGCGTTAAAATGTCGTACTCAAAAAGATGTTTTATGAGCACTTATTTTTACTTTTCTCTGAAGGAATTCCTTAAATTTAAATTTTTTTTTTTCGAAAAAACAGGGGAAGGTTTAATTTGTATGAGAACTCATGAGATGTTCTTGATTTTCTTCTGCGAAGTTTTAGAAATTAGGCGATGAGCAGTGGAGCTCAGCGAATTACCGCATCTATTTATTAATCTTACGACATCTAATAATAGTGACTCTATCACTCTGATGGGAACAGGTTGGCTCACCCATCGTACTGTTCGGACTTGACACTGAGCGATTTCCACCTTCTAAAGAAGTTTTTGGCGGCAAGCTCTTCATCACAGATGATAAAATAAAAGAAGCTCTCTGTTAAATACCGGTTATCTTCGCAGGCGCAAATATCCATAATTTAAGCATTCAAAAGCTTATTGAACGATGTAATAAATGTTTAAAAGTATGAAAATTACGTAGAAAACAGAGAAAATTGTAAGGAATATAAATGTAACAATTGTTTTAAAAAACAAATTCTGTATCTCAGAGCCAGACTAACGCAAGTCCATAAATTTGACGTGCATCGTATGTAAAATCCTATTCCATATTGAGCCTTGTAAACGTAATTCTAAAAAAATAAATAAATAAATAAATAAAAAACTTAGTTATTTTTACCAGTGTTAAGAGCGCGCATCCCATCCTTTGTATGCGTCAGACAAATGTTTCCTCTCTCTCCTGTTAAGTAGCGATCATGTGACTTACGTTGTTCTGGCTCTGAGGTACAGAATTGATGTTTTTATTTTATTCATTTGTTATATATATGACGTTATATTCTTTCTTTTTTTGACGAACCTTACTTTTAGAAAATTCATCGTATATATTTATATATCTTACTATACTTGTTAGTTTTCGTAAGCTCTTCACCAAGCAACTATTTAAACGTCATTTTCATTTTATGATTGTCTAGATACATTTGAAAAAAAAATGGGAATAAAATTCTATGACATTACTTTGCTTGCCATTGAAGCAAAAAGCTATTTCAAAATCTCTTCTTCTCTTACAACAAGTTAGTAAGGCAGCAAATTGGTATTTTCAACACAACATTTCGTAAAACTCTCTGATCATGCTCAGAAATATACATTTTCTGTGAAGCATAAAATACAACAAAATAGTTTTCCCGTTCGTTTTTGATACCCGGAATTTCAAAAGTCAACAAGCAAGAAAATGTCGTTTTGTGCCCCGAAGTCCTTATCAAAAATATTTCCTTTCCTTTGTGTCCTTTTGTACTGTGCGTTTTAAAACTATAATAGAAACTGTCTGATAAAAACTTTTTATTGTAAAAAGTCTACCTCATTCTCTACGTTTATAACAAAACTCGAGATGAATATAAAAAACAAATATTAAATTGTTTCATTTGGCTAAGCGCATTCGCTTTCAAAATGGCTGCGCAAAAGATTTATTTGCCTTGTAGGAAAACCAGGAAAACAGACTGCTTCAGGGGAAAAAACAAATACAAATATAAAGGATAGGATGAAAAACATTTACGGTCTGCCGGGGTAAATTGAAACAAAACTTCAGTGATTTTGCTTTAAATCCTTCCTTGCCTTCCAATGACAGACGACAAAATGGAGAGATAAAATCCTGTGCACTGCATTCAAAATTGAACTTCCTAAAAGTAACTACAGTGAATAAAAATTTTAATTTTATGACTATTTGTTAACGAATGAAATTCTGTTTCTGTTTACTCCATCATGTTTCCATCTACAGTGGCACTAAGGGGTATTGTGAACATAGTGGTTTCTATTACCCCTTATTTACCCCCAATTTTTTGTTGGCAACAGTTAGGTTCCACAAAAAAGAAAAAAAATAAACAATCGTGATTGCTCAAAAATTAATTTGAATTTTGACAACTTGAATTCAAATTATGTTTTTTGCAATCACGTGTGTGTATGTGTATGTAGGCATGTGTGTTTGTGTGTGGGGGGTATCTCTGGGTGTGTGTATGTGTTTGTGTGTCTGTATGCATGTGTGTGAATGTGTTTGTGTGTGTGTAGTATGTGTTGTTGCCTCATGTATGTATATATGTGTGTGTGTAGGTGTGTGCGTGTGTGTGTAGGATATGGACGCAACCTCGAGACGGCTTTGGCTGGAGGAGCAGCATCGTGAGGAGCCGGTCGACGGTGATGCTGCAGAAGGTGCTGGCGGGAAAATAAAATCATAGGAACGCCAAAAACAGTCAAATGAAAGCAATATGCAATCGTGATTGCTCAAAAAAAAAAAAAAAAAAAAAAAAAAAACGTTGCCGTGTTGAAGCAAGTGTGGTCAAATGTTTATCCGTCAATATTGTTCTTCAGAATTGCCCATTTGGCTCAACTTTCATGTACAAATGTCATTTACAAGTGTCCAATCTACACTGTAAAAAAATTCCGAAACGTTACTGATTATTTCTGTGGAACGTTTCGGAATTTCAGAGGTTTTCATTTATTTCCCCAAAAAATCAAGTATCTTCGCAAAAACGTTTCCTGAATTCCTAAAAGATGCACAAATGCAGACCTTGCACTGGTGTGAATAATATTTTTTGCTACCAGTTTAAATAATGACTGAGTGTGTTTATTAAGTGTATCGGCTTTAGATTGGTTACGGCCCGTCCGGATTGACTAAGCTCCCAATGGAAGCAAAAAAGTCATTGGATAGCTACAGCCTTGAGAATCAGGAATTGCAGGCAAGGAATATGCTTGGTTCTTGCTTGCGATTTTCGCGTAGCTTTGGCCATGATTGCTCTAATACTTCTGGAGCTGTCTTGGTAAATCAGGAAGGTTCTAATCAAATAAAGTAAATCTATTTAAGGTTCACGATTGTCTGTAACAGGGGAGATTTCCTAATATTTCAGAAAGGTTACTGACTTTTATCGGAAAACGTTCCTGGTTTTTGTAAAATATGTTACTGATTGAAATTGGGCACATCAGCTGCCTATTATTTTAGAGGAACGTTTCTGAATCGTTTTTACAGTGTAGATGTATGAGATTGTGGAAAATCGTTTCCTATAAATATTCTAAACTCAACGGCATTTTATCCACCCTGGAAAAGGTTAATAAATTGGTGGAAGTAGGTTTACAGGTAGAGAGGTGAGCAGATTTTGGTACATATGTATTATAAATAAGGGCTTTTATACCATAAGTCGGCTTTCTTTCATGGTTTATGTACCAAATATAAAACAAAATTGTCTTGAACCAAAATCAATCGATTCGTTTTCAAATATCATAATAATATGATGGGTCCTTCTATTACAGAACTGTTATGACTTAAGTCAACTGTACCATAATTTGATTATTATAAAATAATAAAATTTGTGACAAAAATTTAGCTAAAAAAAAGCCTACTATATTTGTTTTTCCATTTCAATTTCCCGAAAGTATGTTTCAAATTCGCATTCATATTAAAAGTTTCATTGCAATTATGTTGCATACTTTGACAATTTTAATATTAAATTGTGTAAAGAAAAGATACTATCTGATAAGAGCAATCTTTACTTAAAACATCCTGATAAATTGCTCTTGTTATAGCAATCTTACGGATCTAATTAAATTTTCAGCTCAAGTTTTCAAGGAGCTGACAAGTTTTTCCTTTTATTCGCTCTAAGAACAAACTATTTTCTAAGATTTTTAAATAATAAATGACGCAATTTAGCTCCCGTAAAAAAAAGATAATAATGCAAAAGCTACGAAAGAAAGAAGAAAGTTCTTAGGGTATTGATATTTACGGAGCACTTTTATCAGTGCCTTGAAGCTAACTGAAGCGGCAATACATTTCAGTCGTTCAATTAAGCAGCAAGCTAAGAGATAGTTTGGAACTAGTTAGCATTATGTAGTATGTTAGTACCTTATCTACCTGTTTAATTCGGACAACTTGCTTTATGAGCCATTTACTAATTTTATGGTTTTTGTAGGTTTTTCTCTTTAGAAACAATTGGGATTTCAAAAATTAATCATGAGGCAATGATCAAAATAAATAATGAAATGAAATTCGTCTAGAGCGTTACTTTTTATTTAATGCCAGACATTTTTAAGGTCAGACTTTTAATTAAGAAGAAAAATAAAATTTGTCAAAAACTAGTGTAGATAGTTTTTAAGATCGTTCACGTACTTCTAACTTAGGTGTAAGTTTTAAAATTAATTTTACTTATTTTTGAAGTTGAAATCAGGAAGAAAAGAAAACTTTCATAATTAAAATTTGAAAAAATATGTACAAAATAAAATAAAAGAAGTGATTATATAATTAAAATTTGAAAACATGTTTATTTTTATCATTTAATTTACTGCCTTGAGTGTGTAGATTTCAGTTAAAGCTTGAGTAACAGGCTTTATGTCCATCTGATTCAAGCGTATACCCCCTTTAAAGCTATTGTTCAACCTATTTTGTGTTACGACGCTTGCTTATCTACTGTATTAAGAGAAAATGGATCTTAACTCCGATCCATAATTTCAAACTTATGCAAGTCATCAAAGCTTGATTTCATGTCCATTTTTATTCGTTTAGGGGCTGCAAAAAGTTATAATATTGTTTTTGAGAAGATCTTGAATTTCGTGATCTGTCATTGAACCAAGTAATAGAACGGCAAAATTTAGTACAGACTTCAGGCCGCCAATTGACAATAGTACGACATTGACATATATCTTATTTTGAACATAATCTGGATAATTTTAAGTGTAGAAATTTTTTTATTGGTCTTGGCCACTTGGTCTTGGTGCCACATGTGTCTCCCACACCTGCGCAACACTATTATTTCATTTGATTTACTCGTCGGCCGTTTCGTATGCGTTGCAAAAAAACGTTGCAATGGTTTGGAAAGAAAGTATTGAATCGCTTCAACACCAGAATAGTGGGCTGGAGTTATCCTATAAATTAAATTTGGTCAATGTCTCCCTTTTTAGAACAGTTTACACACTTATTTATTTCAGCACACTTTTTGAACACTTTTGGGAACGCATTTGAAAATATATATATATTTTTTTTAATGTTGACACATATCCAATTGTTTAGAACACTTATGAGCACACATTTTGAAATATGTTTAGAATATTTATGGAACACTCATCTTTTTCCAAATGTCGTCACCTCAGAACAAAAGTGGGATGTCTTACTGTTGCTCTGAGGCAACGATATGTTACATGCTTTACTAGTTCCTGCTGTCTACTTTACAGCAATCTCGCATGAAAGCCGGCAGCCGGCGGAAATTCTATTGCCCAAGTTTTTTACCAGTAATATCAGACCTCTAAAAACGGCATTTCTGATGCCATGTGACTACGATGCAGAAACTTATTGTAAACTTTATTTTCAAGAAAGATCGGTGGGACCTACCACTAAGGTAGTTTTAACTAGCCTATTTCATTTTTTTTCCAAGAATTAGAGACCTATTAATATCAACCCTCACTCTGGATCTACTGCATATTTTATGTAGTGTTAAATAACCCGCGGAAGTTTATCCGTAGTGTATATTTATTTTTATAACCTCATTCTCATTCAGGGAGCCACAGCACCCCAACCAGGTGTGGTTCATATCATACTTCATGAAGCGTCAAGTTTACTCATAAAGTGGCACCTTCCTCGAGGCAAATCATTTCAATCGTCGAACACTTTCGACCTTATAGCAGGAATACAAACGGAGGAAGCAAGTCCAACCATTGGCTTAGCAAAAACTGAGGCTACGACTCCAAGTCACGTGACTGAACAACGACGAATGGTCGACACGTTTTGCATGAAACTAGCGAAATAAACCTGATTTCTTCCGATGCTTTTCTTTAAAATCTATCACGTGACATGGGGTCTGTGGTTCACGTAATAAAGTCTTTACTATCTCCATTTTATCTCTTCTCAATACTTTCTACCTTCACTCCCAACCATACGGAAAGGACGTTATTTGCATATGTATTTTGAGGAATTATGTAGACTGCTAGTGGTACACAGGAAAGCGAAGATTCAACAAGTGTGCATAAATGTGTCTGCAATCTGTTCCTACTGTCCTAATGTGTTCATAAGTTTAAACATGGTCTCTGCTCTGAATGAGCACTAAAAACCCGATATTTCAAAATAATGCCCCGTACCTTTCGTTGTGAATACAAATAAGCTTGTTGTTTAAAAAGTACATAATAAATTCTAAAGTTTGTTCTGAAAAAAGTAATATCGTAATAGAAAACATTTAAAAAGTAAGAGTTGATAAAAGTTGCGCAGGTTTCTATAAAAAAGTAAGTAAACATGCTTTTTCACCACAAGAAAATTAGCTCCGTTGGGATGCCCAAGAACGCAGTAAGAATTCATTAGTTTTTTAACTTGGTCTAGTTCAAAGGAATTTTACATCTTCTGCGTAATTTTCAATTGATTTAGAGGGAACAAATGCATGCAAAGTAATCTCAAAATCTTCAATCGATAATTTTAGTTGTCGTTACATCAAAGTTATTCTCTTTGAGAATGTGGTATGTGGTGCTCGATATAACATGTAAGAAAAACAATTTTCACAGTGTAAAACTTTTTTAAAGCTTTTATTGTCCTGTTTAAAGAACTATTACTTCTTTGCAGAGTAAAAAAAAATAACAGCGTTAAATTCCACAAATCGGAGATTATTGAAGACGTGTGTTTCGGGGTGACAAGAGACCCCTTTTTCAGGGCAAAATATGTGAGATTGTGGATGAAAAGCCATCCGACAAAAGTCGTTTGACTTTTGACGTGTCGGCAGTAATCTGCAACTTGTGCAATTTAACGTTGTTATGTTTCTGTTTTTACTTTTTAAGCACAAAGGTATTGATTCAGCAATACCTAGTTGCAGAGTTTGAAATACTTGACATGCGTGTCATAGTCAAGGAAAAACAACAAAACAAAAGAGTTAGGGAATAAATTTATGTGCGCATCATTCTCAGTAACCCATCTGACGTCTTGTTCAATCCAGTTTTGGAATCCCTCTGGAGATTAAAGTCCAAAGTAACTGTCTTTTAATTGACTTAGGAATAGAATAAGTTTTAAAGCACGCATTGAACGGGTCTGCATTTATAATGGCCTTTGAGGAAATTTAAAATCAACTTGTGTTTTTCTAAACCACGATCTGTTAAATCATCTAACTGTTGCCATCCTAGTGAAAAATAAAATTAAATGATGACACAATTGCAGCTGATAAGTTCTCTTAAAAACTTCTAAATATCGCTGTTTAAAGCTTTTACTTTCGTGTTTGAGATGTATAAAAATTAAATAGAGTATATGTTTATGTTCACGCTCGTCGGAGTAGTATATAGAAGCATATACATACACGGTGGGACCAAAATTGTGTATACGTTTCTACATTTTTAAACGTTCAAAATAAAAAAAAAATAATTTTTTAATCATCAATATTTTTAAATTTTCAAAAACCTTTTAAACGAAATCTACTTAAATGAAATTTTTTTAAACCTATTCAAAATGCTATTTTCTATTAATACAAACTCGTACGTATCATTTAAGAGAATTTATAACTGAACTCAATAGAAAAAGTAATAAACAATAGTAAAAGTTCAAATAATTCCAATGCAAAAGAAGTTAAAGGGCAATAGCTGTAGTTTGGTTTATCTTCCTTCGAGATAACACAACAAAATAATTAACTGCTCCAACTGCATGTATGTCAGATTCTGCTGGCAGTTCCTAAAGCTTGATTGGTCCCAAGAACGTAATTGATCAGGGAATTTAGACATAACGCATTATTTTTTAACTCATAACTTAAAACATTTTTTGTATTGCAACTGTTTTTTTCTATTGAATTCAGCATTAAATTCTCTTCAAAATGCGCAATTTCATGAGTAACCTACTGACATTTTTAAAGCAATACAGTAACTATTGTGTAACATTCAACGCAATATATACTTTGTGCCAACGTTCTTTTCCCCCTGAATTACTGTTTTTCGTAAACTGAATTTAATGGTATAATTGAAGTCCCGAAATACATTTTGGATGATTTTAATAATATTGTTAAAAGCATGGTAACTGACTGACATGATAATTTCTAAAATTTCAATCTCTTACCATGTTCGTAATATGTTTTTAAAAATCATCCAAAATGCACTTCCAGAATTCAACTACACCAATACGTTTAGCTATAAAAATACAATAATCCAAAGAAAAATAACTTTTGTGCAATGTATATTCTGCGTTGAAAATTAAAAAATACGTATTGTTTTGCTTTAAAAATGACTAAAAGTTATTCGAATTGCCCGAATACGATTTTGCATTTCGTAAAATTTAACGTTTTCTCCATAAGGAAAGCGAAGTTAAAAAAAGAAATCAATAAGTCACCATTATATTTCAAATATTCTCCAAACTTTTTACATTACGAATATCGATATTTATAGTTTTACATATTGTAACTGTATTTATGTCTTGAAAAGGAATAAAAGTTATATGTGTGTGCAAAAAATGAGTGTGAAACTTGTATAAGATAACAGATTGTACATTTGATTTAAAAGTAACCAGGCAACTGACTGACATTTTAAAATGTAGCATGTCAGTCAGTTACCAATATTTTAACAATACTAGCTGCGTGCCCGGCGTTGCACGGGCTACTTAAAAAATGAAAGAAATGTCCAATTGATATTTTTGTATTACTCTGACATTAGTTTCTAAAGCGCTAAGGAGTAAATAAATACGCGTAATGCAAGGTTTGCAAAACACCAGTAGAGCTTATTTTTGGCAAAAATCTCTTTAACGTTAATCATAGTTTTCAATGATACAAGTTATGAGCATTTTCAATTAGCACAAAAGATGAAAATATATGCATTATCAACTATAATCTGTGCTCACGTTAAAATGAATTACCTCTGATAGACTATATCTGAAATATTTATGTACAATTACAATCAGCTTTTTACTTAAAATGACACACACTTTATGATTGATTACGTGAAACTAAAGCACCAAGACTAAATAAATACCAATAAGCTTTAATTTAAGGTCATCAGATTCCAAATTATCTTTAGTTAAAATCCTTAAAAACAGTTTTTTCTGTTCAACTCTGTTTCACTTAAAGTAATCCAAACACTCTTAATTTAACATGTTCTTTTAACGATACAAACTGTATTTAAAAAATAGAAACAGGAAGGAAAAAGAGAGTTATTACAATTCGAACTCACCCATTTGACGGGAAAAGGTCCAACAAAATAAACATAATTAGTCACACCTCCTAAATGTACCAAAATATGAGGCCGGTGAATGATAAACTTACACTACAATCAATAAACATAGCTAAAGAAACAACTTTCTTATGCTGAAAAAAGTTAAGAACGCTGAATGTAAAAAAAAAAAAAAAAGAGACGATAAAATAAAGTCTATGTCCGAATAGTGCAACCAATTTTAAACTAATTAAAAATGAAATTCTAGATGGAAACGTTGTTTTAAGATTTGGACAGCAGCCAAAAAATCTCTTTTAAAAGAATTATTAGAATTTTACTTGCTCACCCATATGCAAAATGGCAACAGGAAAGAAATAAAAATTCCTGAATAACGTTATATTAATTAACGTTTTAATTAATATCTCCGCTAGTTAAAGTCGCACAATTACGAGATTGGTCCTATTGTTTTCTTTGGAAAATTTCGAATTGATCGATATCTCGTTTGACTCTCGATTCGCATCGGTTCTCGAGAAGATAGATCTTCAGACAGACAGACAGACAGACGCGAACAGATTTTAATATTCTAGTGGATGGATTTTTAAAATCACCAAAACTGTACTTATGGAATTCAATTACGCAATTAAATTCAGATTACCTGGTAACTAACTGACATTTTAAAAAGTAGCGTGTCAGTCAGTACCTTGCTTTTGACAATATTTTCAAAATCATCTAAAACTGTATTATGGATTTCAATTATGCCATTAAATTCAGATTACCAGATAACTGACTGACATTTTAAAAAGTAGCATATCAGTCAGTGAAATGCTTTTAAAAATATTTTTAAAATCATCCAAAATGTATTTCTGGAGTTCAGTCATATCATTAAATGCAGCTAACAAAATACAATAATTCAGGGCAAAGGTCGTTTGCACAGCCTAAAATATAAAATAACCTGCACATTGGGGTGGATCAAAAATACATGTAAAAAAAAGTTTCTTATAAAAAAAAGTTTCAATATTTTTAGACTTTTGGATATTAATATACTGGAAGAATTTCAACTGAGAGAGGTTGCTCAACCCCCTCCTCCAAACATCATAAGTATGGAGGGGGGGGGGGGGTGAAAAATGCATTGAACTGAAAAAACAATGCTACATGTTATTATATACACGAGGCAATTTCTACGTTACGGCTAATGTTAAATTAAGGGGTCTGTGAGCACCCTCTTAAAATTTGAGCAAGAAGCTAAAACTTTTACAGCATAATACTATTAGCGATTCTAAAAAAGAAAGGGAGGGTCTTGGACTCTAGCTGATAAAAAGTTTTTTTAAACCACCTTACTGCATATACCAATACCAAATAATCTAGTAAGTTTTCTATTCATTTCATCATTTAGGATATTGAATTGTAAAACTCTACGTATCAACAATGTTAAGAAAGGTTTTAATCATCTTGTAAAACAATAAACAATCTTCTGCAGCAACATATTTAAGCACTTCGACTAATAATGCATATTCGACCCAATTATGCCACTCAATACAGTTTACCATTGCCTCGTTACTATAAATATCGTTTCTAATTAGTCCTTTACAATAGAACTCAGTTCCAGTTTCAAGACATTGATGAGATTTCGACAAAAGCAATTACATAATTACGTATGCCCGGAGAAGTATTCTCCATTTGAGGAAATTCAATTACACGTTATTGAATTTACGTAAACAGTAATTAACTATTCTTGCTCATTAGCAAACACTTTCATGTTTAATAATTTTGTTGTTTAATGAGTAACATCAATAAACTTGGAGAGACAAAGCTGAAATAACTTTATGATGAATAAAATAATGATTATTGATTTTGCCTCTGAACATGACCTCATTGATATCGTACGTACACAGGCGTTTAAGCGTATTTTGTGCATCAATGACGCTAAACTACATGTGCAAACGTCAAAACTAATTCAAAAATGCCATTTTCTTAGCATCTTGGAGTACTTAACTTGATTCACACAAATATGTTGCAAACTCATAACTACCATTGTCATCTGCGTATGTATGTAGAGATTTTTAAATAAAGGAGAGACGGAGAAGTAGGTCAAAGTATGCGGATTTTCACATGGATTTAAATTTATGGAAGTCCAGCAAAATTAGTGGTCAAGTTCTCACTTATTATCGCATCTGAGTTTTCCATCTTGCCACATCATATAATCCTAACTAATATTATAAATGTGAAAGTGTTTGTCTGCTTGTAACGTTTTCACGCCCTGACTACTCAACCAAACATCATGAAATTTCGCATACACGTTGTAAGAGGAACAGGGATGAACGTTGGGTAACTTTCATCAAAAGAAAAAAAAACGAACCCTACTAAATATAATTTTAGGACCCAAAAATTACTTTAAATGGTTCTTTCTGCTTAGAATAATTATTGGGCTGTCTCAATTTTAGTGTTGTTGGAAAGTCCGTAAAAAATACTCCTTCGGAAGATTTATTCCAACGAATTTTAAAACTTCAAGCGCCTATATTAGACAGAAAAATAGTTAAAAGCTTTTTTAAGTTAGTAAAAATTAGTTTTAAAAAGTACTCTTAAATAAATAATTTTCATCGATAATAAAATCATCTTCACAATTTTTTATCTCTGCTAGGAAACAAAATACTATGAATTTTCTTTTATTTTGCACTTCCAAAAAAACAGCAAAAAAAAACTAATTATTTAAAACTAGAAATAATAATAATTAAAAAAATGGTCTCAACAATCACAGTGTTTCACAGTAAAACCCAGAGCTGTGGATAAGGAATGTGACTGGTTTTGGGATACCGAAGTCGAAGGCTTTAAAATTACAAAAGTCAGAGAGTCGGTCATTTTATCTCCGAGTCTGACTTCATGCCACGGCTGCAGAGTCAGAGTCGGACTGATTTTGGGTACGGGAGTCGGAGGTGGGAGTTGCTCATTTCCCACCGACTCCGCAGTCCTGGAAAAAAGAGTTGCGCTTTGAATTCATTTCTTTTTGATTGATTCATTTGACCTCTAACTTGCGTCAATGATAAGTCTGCGAGGAACAGTACTTCGACGTTTTATTAATAACTTTTTTTTATTTCTTGAAACAAATATTGAGAATATATTCTAAATCGGTACAACTTTTTGGAGTCAAAAGATGATTGTTCGTGTTGACGTTAATACTAAACATTTTTAAATTGCTTGAAAAGTAAACTTAAAATTTCTAAATTAAAAAAAAAAAATCTATACATTTTCTTTATCAGGAGTTTTTATCAACCAAGTTTGTTTGAAGCGAATCTGTCTTTAAGTTCTTTAAGTTTTAAAGTCCTTAAGTTTTTTTTGAACAATTCAGAACTGAAAGATAAAAATTGTTCAAATCTAAAAGTAAAATAGGGGAATGAGATTTCCTCGCCGAGATCCTTTGAAAAAAAAAAAAAAAAAAAAGGCTTTTTCGCAAAGGGCTGTTTACTCAAAAATTACTGTGGTGATGGTGGGGGTAAGGGGGGGGGGACGGTTTGCAGACAGACTGATAGAAAGGCAGACACACATTTTCCCATCTAAAAATCCTACTTCCGAATTTAAATTTTGAAATATTTATTGTTTTTTTTTTTTTTTAATTTATTTTCTATTTTCTTTTGGTTTTAGAGTTATTTTTGGGAAGCATTAAGCCATCTCTCATGCTTTTTTTCTTTCTCTAACTTTTACGGGGAATTATAAGAAATTTCTACTCATTTATATTTTTAACAGACATTTATAGTTACATAACACAACACTATATTTTGAAATCAAGATTGGATTTCTCCGTACAAAAACTTCCTGACAAACAATTTGATGTTTATCATCAGACTGTCATTCAGAACGTTGTCTTTTAGCCGAAGCATAATACTTTTATCTCTCCTAACTATCTCAACCGTAACAAATTTAGATAATGCTACCATTCTAACTCGAATTCCTTGCACTCACTGGGTTAAGAACTCATTTGATGGCTGGCGAACTCAGATGCCGAATATTCTAACGTTCTAGATGGCAAATTTATAGTACGCTCTAGAATTCCAAGATTCTATGGTGCAGAACTTAACTATCCACCTTCTAGCGAACTTTGTTATTTGTGATCATGGCATTAGAAGAGTGACAGATAATGTTGACGTTTGAGATACTACATACCTGTTGTTGCCACCAAGACCATGTAAAGGAAATTTTGAAAATCTATTTAGTAAAATAATTCAACAAAATTGCGCAACACTGGCTCAGTTTTTATAAATATTTACATGAAGCACATAAATTTTTAAGGACTTTTTTAAGGTAACTATATGGGTAAAAATGATAGTCATTTTTTGCGAATGTACTAAAACTTTGACATGTTAAATGAAGAGATATAAACTACGCAGTAATTTTATCGTTTAAAGTCACAACAAATTTTTGATTTTTTTTTTCTTTTTGGCAACTACTTAACTTATAAGCACCACAAAACAACTATAATTTATTTTATTTATTACTAGCAGTACCCGCCACGTTCTTTACGTTAGAGTCTACCAAACTTTTAAGAAAAGTCGCCTAATTTTGCGAGTTTCAGTGAGTAATGGAAGGCATCTTCCACACGATTTGATGATGGCTGCAGACGAGGAAGTTGTGTGGTCAATTTCTTGCTAAGTCTTTAAATTTAGCGCTTTTCTTGAAATTTTTGCAGACTTGAAGTGTTTTTAAATAAGTAGCCATTGAAAGGGCATTGTGGAACATGTTTCTGGAGGCATAAAATATTTTCCCTCGTGTCCCCATTATCTAAATAGGAGTTCTTAAAGTCTGTCGAACACTTAAGTTTTTTCTTCTGAAGGCTCCAGAGATACGACTTGCTTTAATCGTGCAGATTTCTGCATTCTTCAAAAAGATTCCAGACTAACTTCAGGAAGGAAACTGAATATTTGTGGAATATATTCTTTGTTTTACAAGCTATGTTGCTAGCCGAAATTGGGCACATTAGCTGCCTATTATTTTCCAGGAACGTTTCTAAATTGTTTTTACAGTGTACAAGTATGATTGAAACTTCCGATTCCCAAAAAATAAAGAGAAACACGTTTACCTAGAACACACAGCTTAGCATTTTTAAAGTTTTAAATGTTAAAGTAATGTTGCAAAAAATAAAAAGATGATTCGCTTTTTTTTCCATAAAGTAATCTAAATAAATATCTCACGAATTCTAAGAAAAATACCAGTTTATAATGACTTCGTAAATTTGTCTTTACGGCTGATACAATTTGTTATTAAGAAGCATCCGTCGATTCCCTTCAAAAACAAATTACAAGCCTAGCGAAAGCGGACAATTAGGCATGTGAGAAGTCAGCGATATTTTTCTAATATTGTTTCAATACACCATTTGTTTGCTCACGAATTCCAATTAGTTCCTCCATTGTTGCATCGTTAATTAAAAATTCCCTTTCGTTCCTTTCATTCGGAGCAGCTTTCAAGAGAACGAAAAAAAAAAATCAATTCGGAAGTACTGAGCCAATAAAGTAAAATATAAAAAGGATTTTTAACGAATATAAATATTTTGATTTGCTTTTTCCTGAAATTTATTGGTATTTCTGATATGTGGAATTCAATGCTGGTAGTGTTGATTTATTATTTGAAATGAGATATTTTAGGGATGAATGAGTTATGTTTTTGAACCGGAGGGCAATTTATTGGTGGGTGAGTGAATTCAAATATAATTAGCCCCGATGGTTTAATTAGAAGACTAAGATTGTTAGAATTAAATGATTTTTATGAAATCTGTTTTTACTTTTATTTGAATTAACTTTAATGAAACCAAATTCATTTTTACAATATAAAAGCTATTGAAAAGCTTATTTTTACTGAGGCACTTTCAGAAAGTTCAAAGGAAAATAAAGGTAACTACTATTTGCAACCTTGATAAGCAAACCTAAGTTTTTTTTTTTTTTTCGAAAAACATGCAAAATTTCTTTTTGTCACAACACGGTGCAAATATGCTTGAAGAAGCGCCAATATACCAGGGAAAGTAGAAATAGTAATTTTAACCGAAAACGATAAACATCCATTTATTTTTAATTGTTATTATCAGTTATTATTTTATTCGAAAAGTTCTGTGCTACGCCAATGACATACACACACACAAACAAAGTAAATCAATAAATGAAATGAAATATAAACAGAATAAAATGAAATAAAATAAATAAATCAAAAATAAATCAATAAATAAATTAAATAAATAAATTTAAAAAAAAATTAAAATCCCTCCCCCCCCCAAAAAAAAAAAAAAATTGATGGCGCAACTTGCGCCATAATTCCCCCCTGCTTCAAAGAGTTATGAAACCGTGATATGGACAAACGATCTGCTTGTATCCCATCAGTCATTGCAACGGACAATATCCGTAATTTCAACATAAAGAATTTCGATTTTTGTGCGTTGGATTATGGGGATTTGATTAGGATGAAGTTGCTATCTTTGGGCCTGCTCCTTCATTAATCCACCTCTATTATTTTGTAATTACGGACCGGAAGTGCTATCTGTTCCTTGTTTAGTGTTCTACTCAAAGCTTGAGAGCTTATACCTTGACAGTGTATTGATCCGAGCTAAAACAACTGTATACGAAGGTAATATTTTACTACTTTTCTTCTAACTTTTAATCCATAACAATATAGGTATGAGTGAAACGTTAATAGTGTTTCAGTTGCTTCTACTTTTATCAAAAAAAAATGTTAAATCAGCATTATTTAGCCACATCAGCAATGGCTTTTTGATTTGTTACAAACGAATAAACGGAACTGTAGCATGGCTTCTGCAGGTTGCCTCTATTTCAATGAATGGGTTAGTGGTCCATTCCTAGAAACTAGACCGAGGATACATGTTTGCTATTTTTTGAGCTGTACTGTAAAATGTTGCTGTACTTGATTCCGTAAAATCTATCAGAAGCAGTTATATCTATAATTAAATAGTGCTCTCATTTTCAATCTTATAAAATAATTTTATTAGTTTAATTTTGATGCAAAGCGGAATGTCCCTAATTATTTACTTCTAATAATTGTTCTGTGCGATTCAGAAAATTTCAACTTATGGTTATTGTTTATATGCTAAAGTAATTATGAATTATTCTCAAATTTAAATTTCCATTAAAGTGTCTTTAGTAAACAAAATTAATTTTTATTTTGTTGATACATTAAGGATTAAAAAAGTCTTATTCCTTATTTTAAAATAGTATTAATCATTAGTAAGCAAGTGTCTGTTTCTGATCATCATTTTACCTTTACGAATCATGTGCAAAACAAAACAAAACAAAAAATTTACTGACTTGTATTAAGGTGATAATAATCGGAAAAATGAAACAGCTAGTGGACCATTTAACCCCCATTCCAACGAAGGCAGCCGGTTTTTTCCCATTCAGCCATTGTCGTTTACTTTTATTTTTCTTCTGCTTACTTAAAATTTTACAATTGACACATTTAATACAAAGTATGTATAAAAGGAAAATCAATATTTACATTAACACAAACAAAGGGGTTTTATCGTCAGATGTGATGGTTTTATGGAGCATTTTGTTTAAGTCGCCCATTGATAGCAACCTTCCCCTAAATGGGATATATTGGCAGAACCTCCACTGACTGAGAGCTGTAGTAAGGCCATACTTTAAGATGCAATAGTTAATCCTAACATTTCGACAATGAACCACTATCCAGAATTTTTCCTGCCTCATTCAAGTAATAGAAAGAATTTTAAAAATAAGTAGTAACGAGAGCATCTGCTTCTGTCTACGGGCCTGATGAAAGACATTGTTAATAAGATATTGCCTAAAATCACGAAGCCATATGAAAGTTTTTAATACGAAGAGTGATTACCGTCCGCTGTGATTTCGATGATATTTTAGGTTGGAAAGCTGATAAATGTACCGCAAAATTTTGTCTTGTCACAGTTTAGCATGTTTTATTTCATTGCAATTGAGACTTAAAAGAATGAAAATACCTTCTTAACCTAAGCAGTTAAAGTTATTATATATAACTTTAAACCTAAAAGTTATTATATATAACTTTTAAGTTATTGTTATTACTTATTTAAGTTATTATTATTACTTAAAGTTGTTATATATAACTTCAAAAGTTATTATATTATATTAGAAATTAAACAAATTAATAATCATTCCGGAAGTTCAGTAATTTTTTTCTTTTGAAATCTCTCATCCCTTTCCTGATACATTTTCCTCCATTTAGGTATATTCTAATTTTATGAAATAAAAATAAATAACTTATCTTGACTTTTTGCTATAAACAACTTTAAGTATCCATAACTCTGTTGCAAAAGTTCGTAACTTAAAACTTTTGTTTCTATTTTATTTTTTCATTAATCTGCATATTATGGGGCATCTTATTCGTGTAGACAAGTTTTGAAACTTTGAAGTAAAATAATTGATTGACTTCAACTTTTTACCGAAAGAAACCTCAAATTTTAATGCATGATCTCTTCAAACTCATCTCTCGTGCTGCAACTCTTAACATAAAATTTAGTTTTTCATTGAATTTTTTCATAACTATGTCTATAAAAGAACATCTTTTCCATGATTGTTCTGTGACAAAAACTGCAAAGCTAGCACCAATGTGTTTTTGAAACTTGTATTAAAAAACCCCATAAAGTATTATATACAGTCGACTCCCGCTACAACGCGATCCGACTTACGCGAAATGGCTATAACGCAATTTTTTTCCCCCAGTAAGGAATCTTAGACAAAACGCGAATTCCTCTCCCGCAAAACGAAAATTTTCGGAAGGGAATCGCGGTGTATAAATATCAACTTTGTTATTGGCAACTAAAAATTTTTTTTCGGGAATGGACTGTCTTCCCTTCAGCATCACTGAGAGCGCAAGTTTCCACACCGTACTAGTCTGAGATATTGCTTAAATACAAATAAATACTCCTCATTTTCGATTATTATTATTTTTTCATTCTAAATGTGAAAGTTGTTTAAATATAATGGCACCTAAGAGAGCTATTTCTTCTTTTGAAGAAAGAAAGAAAAAGAGAAAGTTTCTGACAATTAAAAAAAAAACTAAAGATTAAGTGCTTGAACAAATGCGTCGAAGGTAGAACGACAATTAGGTAAGAATGAATCTTCCATATGTGCCATTCAAAGTCAAGAAAAGGAAATCCGTAAAACACTGAGTATTATCTAAGCAAAATGCAAAAATTATGGAAATGGAAGCTGCCTTGTATTGTGAATTTAAGAAACCAGGAAGAGGAGTATTGCGTTGCCATAAATGGAAACGTTATGAAAGAAATAGCAAAGCAACTGTATTGTGTATGTAAAAATATAAGAACAACGGTTTGATCACGCAGCATGAATCGTCATCATCTTCACTTTTTCAAATTACAAATAATTTGGATCCACTGTACAGTAAAACTATAGCGAATTTGTTTTTCTTACTACATACTATACTTACCGAACTGGTTTATTTCATGACTTTCTTTCCCATTGATCATTGATTTTGTGCCTCTTAGCAGTATTTTATCTTGAATAAAACGTTGTTTTTTTAATTTAAAATACAAATAAAAATTCAGTTTTACTGTAAGAAACAATACTTTATGCTTAAGATAGTTTTTAACGATTTGAGGTGGTGTTTACAAGTGTCTAAAAAGATTGGGTATGTTTATAAAAGTTTTTACACATTAACTTTTTCACAACGCAAAATTTCGACTTACGCGAGGGGTCTTGGAACGCATCCCTCGTGTAAATCGGGACTCGACTGTGTTTCTAATTTTGGAAGTTGATGAAAAAAGTTAAAAAAAAAAAAAAAAAAAAAAAATTGCTGAATTCGTAAGAATAAATAGATTTTTTTTTTTTTGTCGTGTCCATGGACAATTAAATGGCTCCGTGTGTCTTCAAGACCGCGTCCGCTAGCTGTAACGCATCTGTGCTGTAGAGGACCTCTCGAAGTTCTGAAGCCAGTGGCATCTATATTCTTTGGCACCGTACCCAGCTGCAGAACATGTGGGATAAGGGCCGGGCACTCAAGAATGTGATCCGGAGTCAGTTGGGCATCGGTGCAGTTCTTGCAGGGGATATAAGTTCTCGTTTTGTCGGGAAGAATTTTCATCCCTTTATAGTGGTTTGTTCTTAATCTTGCAATTGTAGATGTTAGGATTCTGGGGTAATAAAGTCGGTGATGAGGGGCTTCAATAAATAGAAATAGTGACACTTTATTAAACTGATGCGGAAGCTTTTGGAATTTTTACTGAGGATTTAAGTGATAATGATTTTTCCTCAGCCAATTTCAAATAGACGCTGCCATTTAGTGCTCCTAATATCTTTTTCATTTAATTATGTTTGCCAATTTACCAAAACTGATATTAAATGGCTGTATTAATATCATTCAACACTATTTTTTTTTGCTCAAATAAAATGTGTGCCTATAGGCTTTAAATACATTTCAAATGCATTTGTTTCTTTTTTTTTATAACTATCCGTCATACAGATTTAATAGCAGTATATATATCTCATAAATTATGCAGTTAAAAAAATATTTCATACTAAAAAATTAAGTTCTTTCTCAAGCAAGACCCATCTCTCCGACCAAAAGCTGCTTACATAGGTAAAACAATGATATACCCACTTACACCTGTCTAATCAGACATCGTAATTGCATGCAAAGAATTGAAATGCTTCACCTCATTGGTTGATTTCTTAAATCACCGAAAGGTGGTGTATTCAAGTTCTAGAACTGCGAATTTACAGTTATTTTGTTTTGAGAAAGTTAATTTTTTTTTAAAACTTAGGTAAATGATGGAGATAGTAAGAGCCAACATTCCATATTCAATTTTAGTGCACGGGAAACTTTTTTCAGGTAAACATTTTGATTTATTTTTATTTTTCAATTCATTTCTATTTTCCAACAGAAACTTTCTTCAGAAGTCGACGTGGATTCTATTTTCTAAGCTGTACGGAAAGTAAACATAATTTTCCTGTTCAACGAATTCTAGCAGGTTGTCTTCTCACGATGCGTGAAGTTTTGTTCAAGAAATCGATTTTTTAATCATTATTTTTTTTTCAATTTTCATGCTCGTATAAAGTAGAAAGTCACACCCTAAAATAAGTGAAGACAACAAGTTCTTAGTTGATTTAGAAACATTTGAAAAAAAACTCAGTTATTATTAATAGTAGGTAAAAAAGGAAAGTAGGAAAACATGAAGCAGTATCTTCAACGCGCCATTTAAAATAAAAATAATAAATAAATAAAAACAATGCGCTCCATCAGCGAATAAATGTTTTTTATTTCTTCGTAACTAATAATATTTTTTTTCCCGAAACATCAATATAAGAACACGTGTTATTTAGCTTAGGTATATGTTTGATTGTTAAAACATTTAGCAACACGAAAAGTAGAAAACTGAAACTGTAACCTTGCCGTAAGAGTGCAGCATAGAATCTGCTACAGTTCATTATGAAGTTAAACATACTACAGTATGGGACGCTAATTTCGAATCCCGATATAAGGAATACCCGAAATCCGGAACTTTTTTCCTTAAAAATTATTATTATTATCCTTATATATTATTTCTGTAGCCTGTTTTTGGTTTCTACGCCAAATTTCCCTCAATTCTTGATCGATTTCTTTGATTTACGGCTTATTTTATAGCTTATGGTGCTGGCTACTGACGAAAAATAGACCCAAGGTCTGAAAATTGTTTCTTTTAGCCGAAAAACCTGTTTTAAAGAACCAGAATAAGGTTTTCGGTCAAACTTATAACTTTAATTTGCGCTATCACCGACAGAGCTGAGTAGCTTGATCGGCAGAGCGTTCTCTTCGTAACCAGAAGATTACGTGTTCGGGCCCACGTCCGAACAATCTGCAACAAAAAAATTAGAGGAATATCGCCATTACATGAACACTGAATTAAATGAATAACAACTATAAGGGAATAGAATAAATGAGAAGGAAATGCTCCTTGCTGATATGAAAACATTCAGTGATTTTGTGCTAAATTACTTCGAAATTGCACGTGTTTTTTTTTTTTTTTCTTTTGAAGCTTTGGCTCTGGAAAGAAAACTAAAGCATAATGTAAGCGAAAATATAAGTAACAGGTTTAAGATTTCAGACTACAATAGAATTGTTTTTTGTTCAGAAAAAAAATAATAAATCGTATATTGAAATATATATTCTTCTAATGAGTTTTTGACTCTTTGTACAAATAAATAAAATACTACCTCAATTTGAGGGGTAAAATATATATTTTTTCTTCTTTTTGCTAAAAAACAAATAGCTTATCACATTTTTACTACATTCGAAAGCATAGTTCAATTTATTTTGTATTTTAACCGTGCTGTTAAATGATGAACACGTGCTGCCATCTAAGTTATAACGGTTTAAGCAGCCTGCGATAACAAATTGTAAAAATTTTCAAAAATAAAAACATTTTTCTTCAATATCTTATCTTATATATTAATCCCCTCTCATTTTAAAACTTATCAGGCTGGCCAATGACGAAAAAAAGACTTACGGTCGAAAATTCAAGTTTTCGAAATCGCCTCTTGCTGTTTCAAAACCTTGATGCTGCCTGTAGTTCTTATGCATTTTTTAAAGCAAAGTTCTAATGCAGTTTTCCATTTTTTACGTCGCTTTCGGCAAAAAAAAAATAGCCTGTGTGTGTGTTTATATTTTAATAAAGCTTAACAGCACTGGACTTAGTTGTTCGGTTTAATTGATAAGTTTTTTTCGGCTATAAACTATGTGAACTTCGGGCAAGCTTGGGCTGTCCGACATAATATCAAATGTATATTAGTATTACGCATTACATGTGCTCATAACATACACACCTAATAAAATAAATGCAGTGGGAATGCTACTTGGTGTTTCGACTCCTTTATGCAGGCTACAGTTATCATTCGGATAAGTTGATTGTTAATCGAACTGTGTTCTTTGACTACATCCAGACCACTCAACATAATGTAAGCATAAAAAAGTATTAGATTTACCTAAAGAAATCCTTTTTGTGCAGAAAAACATTTTTATTGTATGCTAAAATGTAGATGTTTCTAATAGCAGTGTTCGACCTTTTGTACAAATGAAAAAATACTACGCCCGATTAAAACTACGAGTTTCACTCAGTAAACCTTTAATTTTTTATTCGCGCGAATACGATATAAAGCATTAAAAGTATTATCAACTTCATTAGCAAGAAATTATTTTCTACTCCTCTGCTTTCTGCTGAAAAAAAAAAACATTTTGTCTACGTTCGAAAAATTACACTTAAGAACGGACTCAGTTCAACTGGTTTTGGTTTTGAATTTTAAGTGTTCAATTAAAAGAGAAACATGTGAGGGCATTTAAGCCGTAACGGTTAAAGCAACCTTCTATGTGAAATAGTTCAATATTCAAAGATAAAAACACTTATTTTCAATCAAATTTATTACTTCTCTAGAATGTTTGTTTCAATTGCTACGTGAGATCTTCGTCATTCTTTAATCAAATTCCATGCTTTGCGAATAATTTTAAATCGTATCATGCTGGTTAATGACAAAACACAGATGCATGATCTTATTATTATTTTTTTTTTTTGGCAAAAAGCTTTTTTGCTGTTTTTTACTACGCATTCCTTCAATGAATAGCTTTCGAAAAGGAAGGCGCAATTGCTAGGTTTGTTGGGGTGTCGGGCTGTTAGTCAGAATGGTGCCAATTCGAATACGTGCCAATAAATATCTCTTTAATGTTTCTTTTTTTCCCGTCAGATGCTGACATGTGCAGGACTGTATTTGCCACAACCTGTTTTTTCACATGCACAATTATTGCTTTTTCACGAGTCACCACTCAGCCACACTTTTAATGACATTTATGTTTGCATTGAAAATATGTACGATTAAAAGGGAAGCTATGATCAAATTATCACAACGTTGTATTTAACGAGGTTTTGTTACTGATGTCTTTAAATTACATGCCTTCTCTTCTGCGCTTACTTTTTTTTCGGTTCTTCTTCATAATGTTCTTTCTTTGAAATTCTTAAAGAGCGAAATGCCTTATGAAACGATTTGAAGTACAGTGCGGAGTTCCGCACGGGTCGACTAGTTGTTATTATTTTACTTTTTAAAAGTTAAAAACAGTTAACGTTCGGCAATTACTTGTTAAAAACACAGTACTTTCAGTTCAGCTTTTTTTAAAAGCTTTTTTTATGAAGCCACGTGTGATGCATAAATAAGCGTTTTGCTGTAATTGTGCAGCAATATTTTAACACCCACTTTCGGTCAACGACTTTTTTTTTCTTTTTATAAGGATGCAATACAAAGCCTATTGAACAAAAGCAGCGGTTTTAGTAAAAATATGATTTTTTAGTGCATTGATCGGCACATTAATAATAGAAAAGCAGTATCCTCGGACTATACGCCACGCCGCTGCGAATTATTTCCGACTTTGTTTTAGCATAATGAATTATACATTCATTCAGATTGATCAAAAAATAAAAGAAATTTAGTGCGAAAATTAGCAAAACCAGGAAAAACGTGGCAAATACTGCACAACAGGAGGGTTTTCACTATTTTTTAAGTCAGAATCCCAAATCCGGAAATTTCCGAAGTCCGGAAAGGTCGCGATCCCAAGCATTCCCGATTTGGAGTATTTAACTGTAAAAACTACTATATAAATGGGTCCAAAGTTAACGTACATGACTCAAAGTTTCCTTAAGGGACTTCAGTAAATAGTACCGGCAATAATTTGAATACAGACAAATCTGGAGAAAGCAATGTACAGTGGGCGTTAACTCTATCCTACTAAAATCAATGAAGAACAAAAGTAGGATATCAAAAAAATCATCCAATTAATTACCTAATCAAGAATAATGTGAGTAAGAAAACAGAAGAAACTAGTATGTTGTGGCCATCACGAAACTTTCTTCTATATTTTTCTTTTTTTTTCTGATCCCTCCCCATGCTTGACGAGGAAGCAATATTCCCAACAAAAACAAAATTACACATGCAAAAACTTGACTACCATCCCAATGTCTGAATTATTGCAAAAGCAAAGCAAAGAGCGAAAATTGAAAGTTATTTTAAAAGCCTTGCTTGAATTAATTACAAATATTTTATTTGTTAACAAACATAAGATGGCAACAGTTAAAAATTTTAAATCATTGAGATAATATTTCCGATCATTTCCATTCAATTAAAATCACGAGAAATACGCAGACGACAATCTATTACGATTTATCTTTCTTATTTGTTGCATTAATAAAGCTATTTTTATTCAAAAAAAAAAAAAAAATCAACACCTCTTGGAGCGATTGGCGTCAAAATTGAACCAAAGCCTGTTTACATATGGATTCACATATATTTCAAATTTCAACCAGAACGTAGCATTACTTCTTGAGATAGGGCACTCACAATGGAAAAAAAGAACGGGCGATTGCGCTACCCCCTTTTTAGCTGTTGACACCAAAATAAAATCAGCTCTTATACCCACTAAGGACTACTTGCCGATAAATTTTTCTTTCATTCCGTTCATTATTTCTTCAGATACAGCAGTCACAATTGACGACAAAAAACGTTCTATAGCTCATTCCCCGTTTGAGTTATTGACACCAAAATTGAATCAGCACCTGTTCCTGTTAATGGCAACATATGGACCAAATTTTGTCTGATTCCGCCAGTTAGTTCCTGAGGAATAGCAAGCACGCGTAACTCAAAAAACGTCCCATTGCTCCACCCCCCTTGGAGGAATTCGCGCCAAAAACCAATGGGCACAAGTTCACATAGGGGCACATATGTGTACCAAATTTCGTTCGATTTCATGCGGTAGTTTTTGCTGTAGAGCGGCCACAAAAAACTGGTCACACACAGACGTGACACACACACACACATACATACACACACATACATACACACACATACATACACACACACATACATACATACACACACACAGACAGACAGACATTTTCCAAAAATAGTCGAAATGGACTCAGCACACCTCAAAACGTTCGAATCCGTCAAAATTCGAAATTCGAAAATTTGCACGAATCCAATACTTTCTTCTATGTATTAGATATAGAAGAAAGTAAAAATGACAAAAAAATTTTTAGTTCCTTCTTGGAATAATAGATATACAATGAAAAGAATTTCCATTGTAAGAAACAGTTTATTTGGCGGTTTCGGAGAGAAAATAACCTGTAACGTCAGAAGGAAAACTAAAAAAAAAATAAGTTTTTAATTAGTAAAATCTTAAGTATTGCACAACTGCTGGAATGTTTTTCAGAAAATGATAGATTGTGTGCTAAAAGAAAAGATGATGTACGCATTGTTCTTACAAAAATGATGCATGAAGAATATGTAAAAATAATAAAAATGATGTGCTATTAAAAAAAAATGAGATCAAAAATGAAAGCAATTGTTTTGCAGAAAATGATAAAATTGGTAAAATAAGGAAATTAATTCAAAGCTTAACAAAAACGAAGTATGCAGCAGTTACAAACATATAAAAAAATCTTTTATTTGTTTATGCATCATAATTTATTTCCTATGCTATGAAAATTATATAATCTGTTGTCATAAGTGTGTAATAATTGTAAAAAACTATTTGCTTTGATTACCAATGCAAAAGCATATTACCACAACCACACTAGTACGTATCATGGTAAACTTCAGTATTTTCATAAAATATGCTCAGCAGTTATTTTTTTACTTATTTATTTCTTTTGCTCGCTTTCTATTTTCGAACAAGTACTAAAAACCAACATTTTTCTCACGCGCGAAAAATATTTTTTTCATTTTCTGCATGCTTTACTCTTATAGAACACTGCCGTTTCTTTCTTTTCTGTATTTCATGGTACGTAATGCTAGAATTGTAATCTTACATCTTGGAGTTCAAGTAGAGATCTTGCGTGAAAATAAGAAATTTCAGAAGTGTGACACAGTCTCCAACGTCATGAAGGATTTTATTTCTCCCTCTCTTTTCTTCCGACTTTCAAATCTCAAAGGGTTTTATATCAAGAGCTGGAATTTTTCTCAACGTGGTTTAAGACTTCTTCTCTTTGGGAATTCTTTTGAAATGGTTTATATAAGAACTTCCTAGTATAGGAACAGAAAATTTAGGCACTTTTAAAACACAATAGTTAGGCTGTAATTCAATTGTAACTGAAAAAAACATCTTTTTCCAATTGCTTTGTACGAAAAAGTAATAAACTACGTTTTTGCCGCATTCAAACGTGTAACAAAGGATAATCAAAATGGTTTAACACGTTCTGATGTAACACTTCCATATGACTGAGATAAATTTATTAAGAGTACTAAATTAAATAAAATCAATGGATTTCAAGATTAACTTTTTGAAAATGTTCAGTAAGAGATTTAAATTTCAATTGGACTCTTTATGAGTTAAATTGTTTAAAAGGTTTCTACTGCTTTAATATTCTACTTATATGAGCCTCACGGAAGACATTTACAATTTCTATAAAGGCTTAGAAAAAAAAACTAATAAAACGAGTTTAATTTTAGTGCTTTTTTAAGCAAAATATTTGTTAAGATTTAAATCGTTGGTGTTATAACTATTTTTAACGACATAATGCGTACAAAAAATGAATAATAACTTAGAATATTTTTTTAACAAAATAGAAATATTTCTATTTTCATATTGAAAGAACGCTATAAGAGTCTTCGGATCAGTTTGTTTGAGTGACAAAGAAACCTATCCGCTTTACATGAAGGGACAAAGCTCTAACATTTTGTAAAAAAAAATTCCAATTCAATTGAGATAACAAAATTAACTTCAAAAAATATGTCTCTTTATAATTTGGAAAGAATATTGAACTCAAATCAAACATAAAATGACATTCTGCCTTTCTTCCGTCCACTTATCATATTTTCTCCATGGAAGCTACATTCCATAATAAGTAATCCGTTTTAAATTATTTATACCTTACACAGCTATCAATATTAGGGACCACTGCTAATTTCTAAGAATCTATTTTACGCAACTATGTTTTTGTAATCTTTAATAGTGACCTTCGCCACTAAATGTTGATATAGCAAAAATCAGCATTAAATGAGTAAATTTGACGGTTTTGTAAGAGAAAGAAAATTTTATCACTCCAAAATAAATATTTTCTTCATTTTTATTTAATTTTCTGTTTTTGTATTTGTAAAACAAATCAACTGAATTTTTTTTTGTTTTAAAAGAGAAGTACTTTAAATATTTCGGTTATGAGAAAATAATGATAGTGCATCTAGATTGACCACCAGTTTTGGTTATTCGTAAACCTGGTGGTGATTGTACTTCGGGACAGCCAAACATATTGTACCTTAGGACACGTTCCAAGCTACAACATAAGCATGGTTCTTAATAATTAAGATATGTTTAGGAACATGGAACAATGTTCTAATCTTATGTTGTCTTTTAAACACCTTTAATATTAGATAATAATTTATTAATTCCCTACTTATAATTTATCATTCGCTATTCGTTATTAAACTCATCTCATTCATTATTCATGATTCAATTCATTACCACGAAATTTTTTGTTTTAGTTTTGTTTTTATTTTTATTTTTAGGTGCGAAATTGGTTTAAGTATACATCTGTTTCAAGAATCATAAAGACTTTCCCATAGAACAACAGGATGTGTCCCAGGGTACAACTGGATGTTGTACCTTGGGACAACTTCGAATCTTACTTTAAATGGGTGGAAGTATGTTATTTTCAGACTCTGTCAATTTTAAATATATATATTGCATAGAAATATGATGAGATATTTTAATGTGACTTTTATATTAAAATAGTTGACGTTAAAAATTAAAATATGAAAAGTGTCCCAAGGTTCAACACTCTCCCCTACTATACGCTCATGTGCTAAACTAAACAGCTCCATATTTGAACCGTTTATTTCAAAAATCAGTCAAGCGACAACTTTAACGTTTCGAAAAAAAATATTTTCTTTTTTATTTAAAAAAAATTCGGTCATCACAGACTCGACAACCCATCCTGGCTTTTTCCATAAGTGTCCCCCAGTTGGATCTATTTCCTACGTGACTTCTCAAATTTAAGGATTTGATAGTTTTAAAGCCTCCTTCCGAACATTTCAGCCACTTTTTTAAATAAGGATTGCAATATTTTACAGAATTGGTTATGGTAAGTAGAGCCCCATTTGAGAACAGTTCGTTTTTGAAACCTTATACAAAAGTTTTGAAAAAAAAACTTTTTGTCTTATTTTATCTGAGACATTATTAATGAACTATAATACATCATTATTTTCTAAAATACTGCTTTAAGTATTCATGACGATTAGATTTAAAAAAAAAAGATGGGTTTCTCCCTTACCCCATAATAAGGGGGAAGTGAGTCACCCGCCTTTTATTTAAATTTAAATCAAGCATATCTAAAGAAGGGGTACGGAGGTTTTACTTGATAGAGTATGCACATTTTTCGCACGAATTGTTTTTTTGTAAACGTATCTATTAATACGAGATATTCATTAATATATATGACAGAAAACTTTCAAACAAAAAAACTACGCAACTTAATTTTATTAAAAACCTATAGGTGCATGTTTTACTTTTAACATAAAGGTGTGTTGAATAAACGTAATACGAAATGATCAAGCGAATTGATTAAGGTCAATTTTGGTTAACTAGCCAAAACTATAAGTTGAAAAGGTAATTGGAAACACTAAATGGCTGCGTCTGTTTAAAGTGTGCTGAGGAAGAACTATCCTCATACTGAATTTCATCCTCAATAATAATTCCATTATCATCTGCACTAGGTCAATACAAACTCACCATTTCTACGTATTCGTTTTTGCAACAGTGTTTTTTTAAAATTTGTATCATCAACTTCCAACGTTGGACCTACATAATACTTAACGGTTTATTTTGATAAAAGTTTTGCAAATACATAATTACCATACAGTATAAAAATGTTTGAGAACTTTATCCATATTTCAGTTTGGGGGGGGGTGACCTAATGCCTTAAACCAACCCTACTGAAATGTGAACGCATTTAGATACATTTCTTTCAGCAAAGAGTATTGTAGTCGCGATTAAATATTTTAACGTAATTAAGTAACTGTTTTGTTAAAAGTAAAAATTTTGTCGTTAGCTCGGTTTTAAAAATTAACGATTCAATTTTCGCTTTGAATTTAATCTATCTAAGACTAGTCTCTTTTACTACATATTATCAGTTTAATAGAAGTTAATAGGAAGCAGCTGGATATAACTCTTAAATCGTCAGCTCCTAATTAGAAAATCCAGAGAGAATATCTGACCTTTGACAGCTATTTAAATGCTAGAAACAGCGTAAAGATGCCAAAGCTGCCGAAAGGATACTCGATGACGCCTTAGAGAATAATTAGAGCTTGACTGAAATGAAACTTTTAAAGCTTCAAAGACTTGAAATAGTTTGAAATAAACTTCTCTTAAAGAGAAAATGACATTGAGAAGATGTTACAAAACAGCTTGAAGTTTTACTAAATCGTCTTAGAAAAGAAGTCAGTTTAGAGATAGCGGTTCTTTATGTCTGTAACGATAAAATTAAGTATTTAACCAGTGTTTGATGAATTTTATCTGGCATTGTGTAATTCAAGTCAGCGAAGATTCAAGTAAGCAGATTAAAAATATTGCTATGTATACAAAGTTTGTCCCAGAAGTAATGAGCCTCTTTTTTTTTTACCGCTTGAATATACCAGGCACACCTTCTCGACCGGTTGGAAATGGTGGAGGGGACGTTAAACTTTCCAGAGATGCCTGGTTCAGTCACCTACAGACTCTCGATGGGGGGGTCGATTTTAGTGAGCCTCCGCCCAGAGTACTCGTCGTGGTCTTATGAATGTTGTTCAGGGTTTCTAAATGCTTTCGTTTCAGATCCCTTTTCACCTTTGGGAACACGAAGAAGTTTACCAGGGCTATAGGGGACCTGTGGCACCGTTAAAACACCAATCCGGATCAGATAGGAGATGACAACAAAGGTGGTTGGACAAGAATTTTGGCAAAAGTTTGCGCAAATGTCAATGCGTAAATGGTTGACAATAACCTATTATACGAAAAAGTCTTCCGTATAATAGGTTATTGTCAACCTATTGTTTTATCCATTTAAATGCTTTTAATATCTACTTCTTCACTACTTATTTTAAAGTACTGAAGTTTTTTTACCTCAAAACAAGTTTACTTTTACAATATCATGACTTCATATAAATAATATTAAATAAAGAAGCCCTCAAGAGCTCTTGTGCCATTAAAATTAAATAAACCAACCAATCAACTTCCGTAACAGTTCGATGAACATCTGTTTTCGACAAATTTAATTGTTCTGACATCAAACGAATACTCATTTGGCTGCCTTTGTTCACTAAATCTCACACACGAGTGATATTATCGTCCGTTTGTGACGATGATGGACGCCTAGAAGGAACATCAACGGCCACTTCCTCTAGGCCTTCCTTGAACGACTTGTGCCCCTTTTTTGAACTGCTAGTACGGCAACCAATCATCCTTGAAGGTCAGAGTGAACAAATTAAACGTTTTCATACCCGTCTTTTGGAGTTTGACGCAAAATTTTATCGCATAGCGTTGCTTCAAAGTTCTCTACCACACCACAACGAGTGTCTGAGGGGAAGTTCAGTAAAAACGACCTCCCATCCCTCCGAGAGTTCGTAAGCGACTGAACCAGGCATCTCTGGAAAGCTTAGAGTCCCTTCCACCATTTCCAACCGGTTGCTAAGGTTTGCGTGGTATATTCGCGTGGCAAAAAAATGAGGCTCATTACTTTTGGGACAAAACTTGTAGCTTATATGGAAGTATTCATTTGAAAACATCTAAATTAGTGGTTGGAAAATCATTTTTAGAAGATAGAGAATACTTATCCAAAAAAAAAAAATCTAGATTTTGCAGTATGATGAAGTTATACGTACTTTAACCAAACATAGCTATGTAGTGGATAGTTTAAATTTCCTGGCAAATCAAAGCTCTTGTTCTGTAAACCAATCAAGAGTTATTAACTGCGATGAAAAGTTGACATGTTTAGCCGTTGAAAAAACTCATTATTGGAGCTTATTCTGTTGGAGACTGTTTGTAAAGTAATCAAAGTTAACCTTTTTTTATTGCAGATATTTGATTTTTTTTTTTTTGTTTCTAATTCGGTCGTTCAACTGAAAGATGCAAGCTGTACATATAACTGAAAATGCATTTTCAGTTCACATTATATGTCTGAATATTGTTTTTTTCAATTTTAATCCGAAGTTCAAACATTTGTTTAACTAAAACCTATTTCATGAATAATTATAAAAATCAATATGAAATCGTTTTTGTATTTCATACGAAGTTGAAGACATCGTTTGAACTCCCAGACAGAAAGAGATTGTATCGAAAACGTGTGTGCTTCAAAATGTGAATGGAATAAAACGAAATCAAATCCTGAATTCAAATTTCATTTCCTCACTGATGTGCCACAAGTTACTTACACAAGCGAGTGTAATTCTTATCTTAACACATACGTGAGTCTCCACTTCCTTCTCAATACGAAAGTAACACGTTTGCATTCGTAGCAATACCGGTTTCCATCGCGGTAAAAGATATGTTCGTCAAAAGCAGAATACATGGAGGAACCAATATAACTTTCTTTGAAATCAAGATTGAAGTATCGGAACAGGTTTTTTTTTCGTTACAAAACTTTCTATACTATCTTTTAAAATTATGACAGAACGTAAATTTGTACGTCATTGTAATCAATATTTCGTAAACAAATTTCATCTTTTGCGTTCTAAAATAGGCACATGTGAATGAATGCTTTCAGACTTAGATAGTATAATTGGAACCCCTTTTAATTGTACGTGAATTTGAAAACGTCTGTCGGGATAAAAGTGAAGATTATGATTAAGAAAAGAGAGATATTCCATAATTGTTCTCTTTATCGCCTCCATATAAATTTTCGTGAGCCATTTCTCTAACCCTACGAGAGATAATGTTTCTGTTTTAACATGTGTGACGAACGTATATATGTTGACATTCTTTTGCAAATTGAAACATGCAGATTTACTATGAACAATGCCTTATATATCTTTCAAAAATTGGGCTGTGATGCTGATCCACCTCCTCGTGATGTACTCTGCACAGTAAAAAATTTTGTGCAACCTTCTTTACTAATCTGAAAGTCTCTCTGTCTATATATCTGTGACGAACATAGTGCCTAGACCGTTCGCCGATTTTCATGAAATTTGGCTCAAAGTTAGTTTGTAGCACGGGGGTGTGCACCTCGAAGCGATTTTTCGAAAATTCGATGTTGTTAATTTTCTATTCCAATTTTAAGAAAAATTTCCCGAGCAAAATTATCATAAGATGGACTAGTAAATTACCCAGTTTTCATAACGTGGAACCGTAACATGAGCAATCCAATTGGCGAGAAATTCACCATACATTATTTGTAAATATACAGGCGAAAGGCGAACCAAAAGAGCTTTTAATTTTCTACTACGAGCAAAGTCGTGCGGGTACCACTATTACAACATAAAATTGGTAGCAGCTTAGCTGCCTCCATTGTTCTGGAGTAACTTAACTATAATAACTTGTGTAAAGTTACACATCGCTTGTAAAAGGTAATACCATGGTAATGTAGCTATAGCGTAATGTCTCACTCATTTCTGCGTAAGTTTACGCCAGCATTTCTTGTTTGCTTACAAAAAGCGAGCTTTCATCTGACTTTCTTGAACGATTTATTAAGTTCGTGCATTTTAATGACAAATGTACACCAACTACTTTTTACTTCCTTTTACAAAAAAGGAATTATTGTATTCGCGAAAAAAATTTCACTCAAAAATCGACCTCATTTTCTATTTTACTCACTCCAAATGAATATTGAGTTGTTTTTTTTTTTTTTTTTCCACTCGACCACACGTGGATAAGTGCCTAAGAACATATAGACACGCGAAATATCCATAATGAGAATTCCCGAGTTAATTACGACGAATTTTCTCGTAATGTCTGTATGTGCGTATCTACGGATATGCGTATGTGCGTATCAGCGGATGTGCTTATGTGCGTATGTATGTCGCATAACGCAAGAACGGAATGTCCTAGAAAATGAAATTTAGCGCGTATACTCCTAGTGGGGTCTAGTTGTGCACCTCCCCTTTTGGTTGCATTCGGGTGTTTCTAAAGGGGTCTTTTTCCCATTTCTGGGAGGAAATCATTGTTAATTTCGATGTAAACTCAAGTGGTGTTATAATTTAGCGGACACTTAGCGATATATCACCAGTTTTTTGGTCGGCAAGTTTTGTCGCCAACTTGGCGACAAATTTGGAGGGTTTTTTTTTTTTTTTTTGTTTTTTAAATCTGCTTTGATTTGGTCACTGTTGGTAATATTTATAGAATAGACTATTGAATCACATTAAAACTGCCAGTAATGGGGAAATGACATTAAATTGGAGTAAAAGGAAGTCATGTGATGCACACATCAGTTCGTTTATTTCAATATACAAACCAGACATTGTTATTGCACTAAGAGTGGAAATAACCTGCGTGGGATCAGAAGTTAAAACAAATCTCAGGCTGGTCGCAGAGCAAGAGCTTTTTCCTCTCGGCCACCAAGGACAGTTTTAGTTTCGCTAATAATTGTTTACTTGGTCTGCGCCGATTCTGATCTTTACATATGAGCTTTGATGTCTACTGAAACCATAGTGCAAAGTTCCTCAAACAATTTGAGTTTTTAAAACAATGATGTTACACATTTCAGAATTCAAGTAAAGTACACCCATTAATACTGGCAACTTTACACATTTTTTTTTTTTAACAGTATGGTAACGCTTTGCGATACAGAGATCGATAATCATTTAACAAAACATTCCTGTCTTCGATCCATGAGACTAAGGGTTCTGCAGAGAAATACAGGTTTTTCCCAGTCCCAGAAAATCTACATACGATAATCACCACAAAAGTTATAATATCAATCTCATTCAACAAGATATCGAGTTTTGTTCAGCAAAAAAAAAAAAAAAGCTGGAAGAAGTTTAGTCCTCCTTTTTTTTCCTAATAGACCTGCGATCATGGCAGTAGCAGTTTTTTGTCTATCTCTAAGCGCGATTGCCTAACTGCTAATTTGTACCATATAGGCATTACACCCGACCTGATCCTAATTGCATACTTTAACTTTGAAGAAATAGTGGATAGGGAGTTGTCTGGATAATAGCATCTTCTCAGTTGTCTGGACTCTCAGAGGACTCAAGATATTGACAGGCATAATATTTGCAAAATGTTTTCTCCAGCTGCAGCGAAGGCATCATGATGACAGATTGGGTCCCTAAATACTTCAATAGCTTCCTTAATTTCAGGAGTTTTTTTTTCTTTTTTGACTATTTTGTACAACTTAATTTTGCCTTGGCCAAAGATTGCCGTAGTCGTATCACACCCACTAAACGCGTGGATGAAAAGAATACTGCTGGGGTCAAACTTAAAAGATTTAGTGGGGAAAAAAAACAAATCACAAGTATTCCCTCTTCCAGGTTTTAAAAAGAACAAGTTGCTGAAAGGCTGTCCTAAAGCTGTCATCAGCACCAACAGATCTATATCCTCTCGCCCACTATAACAAACTTTTCAATTTCTTTTGCCTTTGAAAGAGCAGTAAGTCGGCATCATCTTGAGTCTGCCTGACTTCAATGCCACACTCTTCGAAATATGTCTCAAGAAAATGAATAAGACTATTCTTGTTGTTATAATTTGCCAGAAATCTTTCTTGAGGAATTTAGTTAACATGTTTGGTTCAACCATTACTTCAAGGGAAGAGATTGATTGCTCATTGATATAGCATTTGTGACAGGCAGTGTGAATTGTCACTTCTTTTAAGAACTTCAAAAAACGCTGATGTTCTTCATTTTGCCGTTTTGCGCTGCATCTTTGAAGATTTTCTATTCCCTTCTCCTTCACAATCTTTATTTCGCATTCACGCAAACTGATTTCGCAAATAATAATAATAATAATAATAATAATAAAACACCTTGGTCAGGCGTATTCATTTCTAGGGAAAAAAAATTGTAATACAGAACACACAAATTGATAAAACATACTCTGGCTCAAACGCTGAAGTGACCAACATGAGTAGCTATTGAGTCGATTCATCTCATTTGGAGAAAAAAAAGGGGGGGGGGGGGCTGCCGGCGTTTCTCCTTTTTTCCTCCGTTATCCGATGCGCTTTCACGCACTTCGCTGAGGGGGTTCAGAAAAAGTGTGACTTTCAAGAAGCTGTACCTCGCTTGCTTTTCATGCTACAAAAATGTTGTAATGACAAAAGTTGAAGGAAATTTAATCTTCTTTAACATTTGCTTTGGAAGTTTTTTTGTAATTTTAACCATTTTTGAGATATTTTGAAAATACTACAAAAAGTCAGAATTTTTTGGGGGTTTTCGGCCCACAAAACTTCTTCCGAGGTCTTTCGTGTTGGATAACTTGGTTTTTTCATATTGGCACTAGTATACACAAATTTAAAAAATAAAATCTTTGACCCCATTTTTTGTAAGGCAAGCCCATTTTTTTCTACCTATTGACTGGACTATTTGTAATTTGTTAAAGAAAAACATATAAAGCTGAGGTAGTACTTAATTTTTGTGTTTAATAAAACTAGTATTATGCTTTTAAAATTGTTATAAGAAGTGTTTTTTCTAAAGTGTTAACTGTAGCAAAAAAAAAAAAAAGATAACGGCTAAAAAATACATATTTAACAATATGCTAAAGTACTTATTTACACACTTGTTTATTTCCCGTTTGAGAAATTGTTCTGCTTTAGAATATTTCTACGGGAGTTCCAAGTAAAACTTCTTAAGCAGTTGAAATTTTAACTGTGCATAGATATTTCTTGACTGCCCTATTGATATTTTTAAAGATAAAACTTTCAATTGAAACAACTTACTTTGTAGTTGTTTCCTTTACTTGAATAATATATTCTGTTGAAAAGAATGAATTATAAAACTTTTTTTGGTAAGTCAATGTGTAAGCAATCTTTGTGTTTGTAATTTAAGCGTCGGTATTTAAAACGCTGAGGGACGCTCAATGGAAAAGTTGCAGATAGTAATGTTCTATAATTTTGTGGTGTTAATATTAACAAAAACAAGATTTTTAAGAATCAAATTCTTTTCACTTATAAATTTGAGTGGTAATAGATTAACGCCAAGCACTAGTAATTACTTTCGATAGATCAATTAAATATTTTTTCTTTAAATTTGATTTTTATTAAAATGCATAAGAAGTTATAGAAAAATTTATTTTCAAGTCTTATGTACGCAATAAGGTGCATAGGTGTTCTAAAATTGGTACTTATGCTGTCCAAAATGGGGTTGTTTCCGTCAGTCAAAAGTACTACTTATAGTCACTGAAATTGATAGAATAAGCATAAAAAGTAACATGGAGCGATAAAAATCTTTCATTTTCCCTACGCTTGATTTTTAACTAATTTTTGAAGTGTCCGATTTTGAATATGAGTCGTGATCTTCATGACGTCACAAGTGATGTATTTTAGGGCATCGGTCTACCGCGTTTCCACGTTATGAAAATCAAGAAGTGAATTAAATATTGCTCTCACCACTAGCCATCAAGTATATGGTTGCCAACGCGTGTTAGTAAAAAAGCGAATTAAATATTTTGCTCTGCAGATGGCATCAGTGAATGGCATTTTATCATTTGTGATGTCATCGGCAGAAACGTAAACAATGAAAGTGGATCGAATGAAATATTTTTTAAAGAATATTAAGCTTAGTCAAATTATTTAAAAAATTGTCCAATCCTATGTTTGTTATCATGCTCTTTCAGAAAAATAATACTTTTAAAATTTCGGAAAAGACCCGATTGTTACATTTAATTTCCGATGGGTTGAAAGTTTTGATCGGTCTGTAATTTCAAGAATGATACTGCCTTCAAAATAACCATATTATTTTTTATATTCCTGAAAATAGAAAATAAACAACCTATACAATTTGCATAACACATTAACATAAAAAATAAATGAGCTGATATGTGCATCACATGACTTCCTTTTACTCGAACTTAATTTTATTTCCCCATTATTGGCAATTTTAATGTGATTCAATAATTAACTCTCTAAATAGCACCCACAGTGGCCAAATCGAAACCAGATTAAAAAAATAAATAAATAAATAAATAAATAAATCGCCAAATTTTTCGCCAAGTTGGCGACAAAACTTAGCGTCCAAAAAACTGGCGATATATCGCCAAGTGACCACCAAATTTTAACACCATTTGAGTTTGCATCGAAATTAACAATGATTTCCCCCCAAAAAGGAGCAAAAGCCCCTCTTAAAAACACCCGAATGCAACCGAAAAGGGAGGTGCACAAGGAATCTACGTACCAAATTTCAACTTTCTAGGACATACCATTCTTGAGTTATGCGACATACATACGCACATACATACATACGTACATACGGACGTCACGAGAAAACTCGTTGTAATTAACTCAGGGATTGTCAAAATGGATATTTTTGTGATCTATACGTTCTTAGGCACTAATCCACGTGTGGTCGGGTTGCAAAAAAAAAAAAAAAAAAAAGAACTCAACATTCATTCAGGGGTGAGCAAAATGGAAATTAAGGCCGATTTTTGAGTGAATTTTTTTTCGCGAATACCATACTTCCTTTCTTGTAAAAGACCATGCTTTCTTTTTTGTAAAAGGAAGAAAAAAGACACGTAGTGCTTCTGACGAAACTTTGTTCAGCCTTAATTTTAACTCATTATATATAAAACATTTCATTTGGGAGTGTAAAGTGGTTAAATCAATCCAGCACTATAGATTACCACAGCAATACATCAGCAGTGTCACTGCGCGTCCGAAATTAGGATGATAGATGGCCTTTAAATGGAGGACTAACAAACAGCAATTACGTTAGGTGAGAATGAAGATAGATGTACTCTTTTTAGGGTAAGTTTACACACGGAACGGTTTTAAATTTTAATTAGTTTGTGACACACTGGTGTCAGTCAAGATGTTACCAGTTTAGAGGAAAAAACGAATTCAAGTTTGTGTAAGAAAACATTCTCTCGGAGAAAGCAGAAGTGGTTGAAGTTCTTAAAAGAAAAAAAAGAAAATCTAAAATTACTAGCATCGGAGAAAAATTCTTTCTGTGTTTAGTTTTAGAATCTTTTTTTCTGGCTGAGTTCCAGAAATGTGTGTGCTTAGCCTAAAAATTTTATTCTAATGCATATCAAACAAATATATTTAAACTTCAATAATATGTTGCTTTAAATTCGAAATTATGTACTGCGATACACTTGGAATTTGTTTATTAAAAGTATCTTTAAAAAATGAATAAAAAAAGAGATTGATTTTTGAGCTTCAAAGTTTTACTGCAATGCTTGGTTATGAGAATAGTCATGCTAAATTTTAAAAAAAAATGAGTAATATTGCAAGTGAAAAATGAAAAAAAAGCATGCGTTTTTGTTTACATGAAAATCTTACCATATTTTTTCAGTACTATTTACAAACGCATAGTTATGTATTATAGTTGCTCAGAAAATAAAAAAAAAATAAATAAATAAAAAAAACTAGAATTTTTTACGTGCAACAAATTTTGTTTTTTCCCCCTTCTTTTCATTTTCTTTTTGATAACTAAGGATATTACAATGAGCATGTAAGTTTCATAAATAACATAAAATAAAAGTAAGAAACGCTAAGTGATCTTTAAAAAGAAAAGAAATTGTAATTATAATACCAGGAACATTCTAACACTACAGCAAAATTAATAATAATAACAAATGAATAAATAAAACGTTTATATGTAGCAAAATGTCCGAGATATGCTCTAAGGTAAAGAAGATTCAAGTATTATTCTAGCGTATTTATTTTATAGACTTTCACCGACTGTGGAAGAAAAGACTTCGGATTCATTATTGGCCCTTCATGTAGCTTCAATATCTACGGGAAATATCTAGAAGAACTCATTAAGGTTTCTTTACCAATCAATTGTTCGGTAATTATTTTACATCTCATGGTTAAAGGAACACATTTTTTGCGTCATTGTTAGTGCTGAAATTTTTTATTTCTGATTAAAAAAAGTCACAATTATTTTTTTAATAATTTTTTTTCTTGATTAAACATCGAGTGGATTACAATACTTTTCAGTTAATTTACACTTTACAGTGCTGGCCAAATTATTAGACTAAGACTGTTTTAAAAGCAAATTCTTCATTGATTACATAACTATAGGCACATTGACGAACAGTGAAATAATTATCTAATATTTAGTATGCATTCCCTTGTTCTTGATGAGCATTTTAAGTCTTTTTGGCATACTTTTCACAAGGTTTACACCATTTCTTAACTTTTTAAAAAAGGAGGTAAAAATTTGTTTATACTCATCATTATATATACTCACATACACATACTCACTAATTACCTAAAACGAACTTTAAATATAACAGAACACACTAATAAGAATAACTAGTGAACTGTTTAAGTTGATTGGTGTTATGTTCCTGGTAGGTAGATAAACAAAGAACATAAACAAAGCAGACAGTGCTGCCACCTGCAAACATTAAATTATGCTAAAATAAAGTAATAATCAGTGTACAGTACGTACTGTACTTTAACAGTAAAATAAATAGTATTTTAGTACAAATAGTGTACAGAAAACATAAAAAAAAATCTTTAGTCTAATAATTTGGCCAGCAATGTAAATTTCCAGCTTCTACTGGTTTTCTTTCGTCATGTATGAGCTGTTTGTCTTTGTGCACTGTTTGAAATACAATCGATCCCGCTCAATGGAATAGCCAATTTGACACGAAAAATATTTCTAATAAGTGAATCATTCCGTTATCCGATGTCAAAATGGAAAATTACAACTGTTAAGTGCATTGTAAATTCATTACATTCGGTGGGACATTCTTTTCGACTGTAGATATAAACATGTAAATAATATCAATTGATCACAAGACGGTGATGTCAGTGGTTAGTCATAGGTTGTTCTTTCGAATGCTTTTGGTTGACGAGTGATTAACTATGTAGACGAACGTGGACAAACACTTTAAAAATTTGAATTTAGGCTGCTAGCTTTTAATTGGCCAAAAATGCAATGCAGTCTTACCAACGAGCTATGACATCTGATTACTCTGGGCATGACCCTGATCAATCAGTGAAACTGTTAGACTATCTGCTCCTTGTAAACCGGTGACTCAATTGGAGCCCTTTTGGTTCTAAAATAGAATCTATTTGTGAGCAATTATTTATTAATAAGAAATTGCCATTAATTACTTTTCGATTAATAAAATTGATGTACATCTCGTTCAAGTGATAATGCTGGAACCAGAAGAATTCTTCTTTAGAATATATCTTGTTCCGGGCTCTTGCAGTAAACCCGAGTTGACTAGGCTTATTCGAACGCCGATTCATTATTTTAGAGAAAACATTTAGAGGACCAAAGCAAAACGGTACGACAAAGCGGAAATTTAACTCCGAAGAACATATATTTGATTTTTTTTGAGCAATCACGATTGCTTATTGTTCTCACTTGACCGTCCTTGACGTTGTGGTTTCTTTTTCAGCTTGGACAAGGAGCCTCTGCAGCAGCACCACGGCCCAACGGCTTCTCTGGTCCTGAGCACTGTCCCCCGGAATTCGCTTATCCTGATCGGTGGGGTCCATGTCCTACACACACGTACGCTCATACACATACACACACGCGCGCGCGTGCCTTTACACACATACACACGGCTACGTGCATACACACAGGTCTACGCACACGCACAAGCCTACACCAAGCAAATTATATATATATATATATATATATATATATATATATATATATATATATATATATATAATTTGGTTAAATCAATAACCCAATGCCTCAAAGTTCGTAATATTTCGCCCAAAAATGCAAAAGAAAAAAACATTTTAGTGATGACAGAGGTGGAACCATATGCCATCGCATGACGGGAGCTACTTTATTACTCAGAAGAAAAATCATTACTTGATGGCCAAAACACTCAAAATTCTATCAGTTCTGAAACCAGTTATTTACCCTGTATTTCTTTCCGAGAAAACATGATGTCCCACTTTAATGATACAAGTTAATCGATGTCATCAGATAGATGGAACAAATTTATAACGTAGAAAATAAGTAGCCGAAAAAGAAATATCTCCTACAGTAAATTGGATCAGTTAGTAGTTGTTTACTTTCTGTATTTCTCTATTAGTAATTTACGTGCGAAAAACGAAGAGTACGTCAACGTGAACTATAACCAATATTATTCCTAGATTTAAGCAAAGTTAAAATAAGAAAGCTAAAAACTAATGTTACAGCAAAAGGTCTTTAATTACGTCGTATGAAAAGAATTTTTAAACCTTCTTTTTTTAATGTTCTATATAACGGGAAAAATGAAGAAAAAAATACATTTAAACATCAACAAAAAATTTGGCTTAAATTATGATGGATAATATGAGGTAGTGACAAGCAAAGGGATGTAAATGAAAAAATTAAAAATTTGGAGACATCAATTACAAATTACAGGAGTTTACAATTTACCTCTCCTCTGTTTCGGGGCAAGATAGTAGTAGGAGCACTAGTAGGGTGCTGCTGTACAGCAGGATTTAGAAAAAAAAATATGAAAGCCGACCTAGCATTTGAACTTTAAACGCGATTTACTCGAAGCTTTAAATATTCCTCTTACATTCCTTTGCTTCTCACTGCCTCGTATATGTTTTTCCAACACAGATTTTTCACTTTATTTAATTTTGAGGAAACTAAAAGAAAGTGAAGAAATTAAATAAATTCCACCTGTCGAATGAAGGGGAAATAAGTCAAAAGTACTGCTGCGTCAGAAAATCTCTTAAAAAACTAACATATATTAAGGGCAGATGATTTCACTGAAACGTCAACAACTGCAGTCGTAAAATAAAATATGAAACAAATTTAAAAAAAAACACTAAACTTGCGGCAGATTGCAAAAAATAACCAAAAAGTAAACATTTTAAATCCCCCGATTACAGGATGAGCCTTTAAAACAAAAACAAGAATTTTACTTATTCATATTCGAGAAGGTGAATGGCAACAGATCTTTCATCTCAAAGATTTTCTTCACCGCTATAAATTTTAATAAAAGCATTGTTGCAGAAAGTTGAGATGAAGCACTGAATAATAATTTGAATGGAGGAAAGCCTTCGAAAAATAGGGATTTTATGCTGAAATCTAAGTGTCATAATTAATATAGTTTTGAATTGACATCTCCGCTAATTATTTTTGGAGTATTATGTTAAATAACCAAACATAAAGACGGGAAGATTACGAATCCATTGATACCTGGTTCGATGCTCAGTTCACTGTCGTTCGGGAGAAGAAAGTTAGACATAGATACATAGATGACTACATAGATACATAGGTACATACGTAGATACATACGCTCAGTTTTTAATTAGATAAGATATTAAAATGCAGGACATGACTGATATAATTATTTTATATTTCTAAATAGACTTTCATAATGTCAAAAGTTCTGCATTTCATTTTTAAATGTCTCTTGATGAGAAAAAAAATAATTATCTTTGTGCAGAGAAGTAAAAGGAAATCAAAAACGTCTTATCCATAAGTTTGTGAGATAAAACATTGTTGATTTCCTTTTCATGAATCAAGATGTTTTTAAATATAACACTTTGTTTTTTCAAGAACTGGTGACATTTTTGAAGTTTAATGAATATTTGCATCAGAAGGTAAAAAATATTACTAAATTTTCAAATCAAGCTTTTATGATAGAACAATCATGCTTTTATATTTAATCTGAAATGCGTTTCAAACTCATGCGTTTTAGCATAAGACATGCGTGTACTCATACTCAAAAGAATCAAATGATTAGGTCAAGGAAACAGCAAAAGGACAAAAGGCAAGTGAAACTGTGGCAGACCTAGAAAACGGTAACTATCCAAAGAAGCCGGAACATTTTTTTTAAAGATAAATGATGATGATCAAGAAAATATATGATACACTTACATTGACTACAATGGATGTAGTACCATATTTAGATAGCCTTGAAGGAGATTCAAAAAGGTGTATGAAAAGTATGTGACGTAGGTCTGTTTATCTCTAAGGAGCCCTCAAAAAGGTTTTGCGACGATGTCTTTAGCCTGCAAATTAGGGATGCGTCGTTCATGAACGAACGAGTCCAAATGACTGACTCCTTAAAATGAACGGTGCACTGCGATCTCCAAAACAATGAACGACAGTTCTTTGGAACGATGATGTTTATTTTGTAGTATTCTCTCGCATTTTACTTTTTAATTTATTCGCAACTCCAATAAACTATAGGGGGCGCTGCAGCCACTATCTAATGGCGGATGAAAAAGGTAAAACAAGCAAATGCCGTAACTTATAACTTGCTTTGACGCTTAGTGAATGACACTAATTTTTCATCGTGTTTGCGGGAAGCTTTCTTTTCTATTCTTCTGAAATTACATTACACCACAAACAGCCTGAAGCCTGTAATTTATCTCAAAGAAAACACGTGAAATGGAATGCTTTACCTTTTTCGCTAGTATTGTTGATCACCGCAAGGTAGCGCATTCGAACTCTGGAGTTGCGAATTAATTTTATTTATTGTTTTAAATCTTTTGATATTGCTATCATATTTTACAAATTCAAAATAAATTTTTGTTTTATTTTCACCTGTGACCATACTACACTCAGAGGTACGATATTGCGATTTAGAATTAATGCACAATTTCGCGTAAGTTCATATTTTGTTCTTTATTTGTATTACTATTTTTGTATCTTTGAAAATGTCTTGCAGGATGGTATTTGGTAAATTTTATTTAAATATTAAGTTTGTTAATTTTCAGATGTCACCTCAATTTTACTCATTTATTTTTCTTTATTTATTTAAAGTTGTACGAAGCAAGAATCACGATTTTTGGAATGGAAAATCACATATCTTACCACTTGACCACCAAGAAATATCTTACAAAATGAACTATTGCTGCTTTTTCATCTAAACCTTTATGGAATATTTTTTGATTAAATATTTACCGGCATATTTTCTTATGTTTAGCTAATTTTAACTGATTTTCTTTTTAAAAAAATATCAATGATAGAAAAAAACATTTTTAACTTACGGAAGCAACTTTGACAGAGATATCACTCGCAATTTTTTTCAAATGAATGACGTCATTCAAATGAACAAGTCAAACGAATAGGTAACAAATAACTAAAATTAAAAATTTTAAAAACTCCTTACTAAGTCGCAAGTGTAGAATCAAAAGGCAAAATTGAAAATCCTTTTAAATGCCTAATACTATTTAAAAACAATTACAAGTATTTTATTTGACAACAAATAGAAACTGGCAACAGATAAAAATTTTAAATCATTGCTTTTAATTTCCTAGTCGACCAACAATGAATTTGTTTATCAATCGCGCGAGTAACGACTTAGCCGTATTTAAAATCTGCTTTAAAAAAGCGTTACAATTCGAATTTTTCATAACATGGAAGTTTCAAAAACGTTCTATCAGATGCAGAAAAAAACTCTTTGATTTGGAAATAAATTTAAAAATTTTTAAATAGGTTTTCACTGCAAAAATGGCAAAAAAAAAATTATTGAGGTTTTCAACTATTATCATTGTTAAATAATGTCATCCGAAGACGCAGCACAGCTAAGAACGCTCTCGATCAAGTCTCCTTTCAAACAATTTTTTTTTCAAAATCGGTCGATCCGTTTAGGCGCTAGAGTGCCACAGACAGATACACAGAGACACGTCAAATTTATAACCCCTTTCTTTGAGCGTCGGGGGTTAAAAAGAAAATGAAAGATCCTCTTATCCACTATAATATTAAAATCTGTTCGCGTCCGTCTGTCTGTCTGTCTGTCTGTCTGTCTGTCTGAAGATCGATCTTCTCGAGAACCACTGCGCATCGGGAGTCAAACGAGATACCGATCAATTCGAAATTTTCCAAAGAAAACAATAGGACCAATCTCATAATTGTACGACTTTTATTAGCGGAGATATTAATTAAAACGTTAATTAACATAACGCTATTCAGGAATTTTTATTTCTTTCCTGTTGCCATTTTGCATATGGGTGAGCAAATAAAATTCTAAAAATTGTTTTAAAAAATATTTTTTTGGCTGCTGTCCAAATCTTAAAACAACGTTTCCATCTAGAATTTCATTTTAAATTAGTTTAAAATTGGTTGCTCTATTCGGACATTTATCATCTGTCCTTTCTTATTTTTTCACATTCAACGTTCTTAACTCTTTTCAGCATATGAAAAATGTTTCTTTAGTAATGTCTATTGATTGTAGTGTAAGTTTATCAATCACAGGCCTCATATTTTGGTACGTATAGGATGTGCGACTAATTATGTTTATTTTGTTGGACTTTTTACCGTCACATGGGTGAGTTTTCGAATTGTAATAAATCTCTTTTTCCTTCCTGTTTCGATTTTTGCAATACAGTTTGTATCGTTAAAAGAACACGTTAAATTAAGATTGTTTGGATTTCTTTAAGTGAAAACAGAATTGAACAAAAAAGACTGTTTTTAATAATTTTAACTAAAGCTTAATTGGAATCTGATGACTTGATATTAAATTAATGCTCATTGGTATTTAATAAGTCTTGGTGCTTTAGTTTCACGTAATCAACAAAAAAGTGTGTGTCATTTTATGTAAAAAGCTGATTGTAATTGTACATAAATATTTCAGATATATTCTATCAGATTTAATTCAGTTTAAAGTGAGCACATATTATAGTTGAGAATGCATATATTTTCATCTTTTGTGCTAATTGAAAATACTCATAACTTGTATTATTCATAAATATGATTAACCTTAAAGAGGTTTTTGCCAAAAATATGCTCTACTGGTGTTTTGCGAACCTTGCATTACGCGTAATTATTTACTCCTTAGCGCTTTAGAAACTGATGTCAGAACAATACAAAAACATCAATTAAACAGCTCTTTCATTTTTTAAGTAGCCCGTGCAACGCCGGGCACGCAGGCTAGTAAACGGATCATTAAAAAGTGCGACATTTCTCATCTCTACTGTAAGTCAACAATTGCTTGTAACAAATTTAATATTTTAGTCCTTTGTAGTTCAAGTTGGCAGAGCTAAACTATATGTGTTCCACAAAAACAAAAGAAGGTGCTGAATCATAATTAATCACACAAAGTAAACAAGCTCACAACAAGTAAAAACAGATGTAAGAAACCTCGAAAATTGCCCTAAGACTATAATACCGAAACATATTTCACTTCCGTATTTACGTGCTGTTTTGTCCCACGACGAAAGAGAAATAATGTCGTCACTATAATGATAGAGATTAATCGATATCATCACATGACTACTTAGATGAAGTAAAGTATTGTGTCGGGGACGAAATATGTCATCTCTACGATATCATGAAAGCACTTTTTTGCGTTCTCCCTTTAAAAAGATCTCCGGTAGATGTGCCTTATCAATTAATGTCAGACAACGTCAACAAAAGAAAGTTGCACAAAGGTAATGCTCGGAATTTTGGCGGCGGAAGCAACTCTAAGCTTATAACAACAAAAATGTGGTTTTCATGCTGTCAAATTTATTTCTGGGTATGTCTCGTAAGAGTTAGAAAAGAAAATCCCCCGAAAGGAAGTTCCTTAAAGAGATTTCGGTAAAGTCGACGTAAAAGGTATTTTTTACTTCCCTTTACAAAAAAGGAAGTATTGTATTCGCGAAAAAAATTTCACTTAAAAATCGGCCTTAATTTCCTTTTTTTCTCACCCCCGAAAGAATGTTGAGTTTTTTTTTTCGACCCGAACACACGTGGATATATGCTTAGGAACGTACAGACACCCGAAATATCCATTTTGACGATCCCCGAGTCAATTACAACGAATTTTCTCGTGACGTCCGTATGTACGTATGTATGTGCGTATGTGTGTATGTGCGTATGTGTGTATGTGCGTATGTATCTTCCATAACTCAAAAACGGTATGTCCTAGAAAGTTGAAATCTGGTACGTAGACTCCTAGTAGGGTCTAGTTGTGCACCTTTGCTTTTGGTTGCATTCGGATGTTCTTAAGGGAGTCTTTTGCCCCTTTTTTGGGGGAAATCATTATTAATTTCGATGCAAACTCAAAATGTGTTATAGTTTGTCGGACAGTTGGCGATATATCGCCAGTTTTTGGGTCGCCAAGTTTTGTCATCAACTTGGCGACAAATTTGACGATTTTTATTTAAAATCTGTTTCAATTTGGCTACTATTGGTGATATTTAGAGAGTAAACTATTGAATCACATTAAAATTGCTAGTAATGGGGAAATGACATTAAATTGGAGTAAAAGGAATTAATGTGAAGCACACATCAGCTTGTTATAATTTGCTGGACAGTGAGAAAGTACTAACAGAAAAAAAAGTTTGAATTAATTCGTATGTTATATATCTTTACACACAAAATTATATTTTATAAATTGCAGAAATCATTTCTGGATCCCCCCTCCCCTAAAAGGATACCTAAACACAAAACTTCATGAGAAATAAATAAATACAAGTGTGCAGAGAAGTAAATGGAAATAACCAATGTGTTATCGCACGAAATTAGATAACTGCAGACGCGTTTCGAAGTTTCAAGGAGCTCCTTTTTCAATTCAAAATGAGCTTTCGGATGTAAAGAAATCGGGAAAAGCCGTTTATTCCGGATTTTCGGTTTACGGCTTGCTTTATTTGAAAGTAATTTAAAATGAATGAATAATATGGTAACATGAACTATCGTCAAATAAATAGATATATAAGCTGAAAATATTAGAGTTTCGTACAATCCCTGCCTACTAGCTAACTAGGAAATATGAAGTTTTCAATAGCTAAAAAACAATTACAGTGGTGGTAAAAAAAAAATGCATCACCCGCGCCGCAAAGGAGAGGAATATCATACCGACTGCATTCAACGCAGTCAAGCATCCCGTATCCCAGATGATTTGGGGATGTATTTCTGATCAAGGAGTTGGTTTACTTCACTTTGTGCAAGGAACAGTAAATGCTCAGGTGTATATTGGCATTTTGGAGGAGAAATTGCTTCCTACTATCCGGGATCACTTTTCTTCAGTTCCAAACGTCATTTTCCAGGATGATTCTGCTCCGTGCCATAAGACAAAACTAGTAAGTAACAATTTAAAAACCTTTATCCTGCAACTAGACTTAAATTGACATGGGGTTAAGTAATTTTTTTTTTCTCTAAACTCACTCGCAGGTTCAGAAATGGAAAAATGAGCATGGGGTCAACAGTTTGCCTTGGCTCGGAAACAGCCCCGATCTGTGTAAAAAAATTATCAGATTCCTGCTGTTAAATGTTTAATCCATAAGTTTTGCAGAAATTCACATTCAATCATACTTAATCGGTCGACCAAAACTTCTCACATAATCCCATTGCTGTGAAAATGCGAGGGTGATACAATTTTTTTCCTGTATATCGTCAGTGTACCCTCTTTCTAACCCTAAGCCAATTCATCAATGTGAGTAAAAACTGAATATTCCTCCTAGCCATTCCATTCCCAATAACTAGTTAATACTGATGCGCATTCGCATAGAAACTTATTTTATAAAGTATTATTACTTTTAATGATTACCTTAATTGGAAAAAGAAAAATATGCGGTATCACAATGGCCAAACAAAAATGATAAATTTATAATTGCACTAAATTGTTCAGTGATTCTCAAAGATATTATTTTTTGTTTTTCCCCGTAGTGATTCGAAAAAAATATTCATGTCGTACTGATATATGAAAAAAGTCGCTTACATACTTACTAGGCAAACTATAATGAACAACAATTTAGCAATCTAATATATAATGTACTTTAGTCCACTACTTTCAAGTGTTCTCTTATTGGAAAAGCTTGTTCAGCGAACTTGTGTTCTAAGCAAAAAATGTGCTAATATGTAATTATCGGATTAAAATTGCTTTGATGTAGAAGACAGAAATTCAGAGAAAGTAGATGCTGTGTTTTGTTAAATAGCATGACTCTTTTATTCCACTCTAGTTTTTTAAATATTTATCTTTTCCATTCCCAATAACTGGTTTGTTTATTTCTTCTCTTAACTCCTAGGCAAAAAAGCAATTAAGAGAATCCCAAAAATCACACGAGAATAGTAAAACACAATGGCTAAAAGTAAAGCATCACTAATAATATTATTTAAATACTCTTATCGAAGCTCATAGTTACAAAAGAACACTATACCTTTATTTTAAAAAACTGTACCATTACTTTTAATTCGACGCACTAAAAAGGTACTGAAAACCCAGCAAACTGCAAATTCTTTTGAAATGGCAAAGAAAAAAGAATGATTGAGAAGAACAAAATATTTAGCGAAAGATATGATGTTTCAAAGAGAAATTCAATCTACATTTTTAAAACTACTTCTTTTTGAGTCGGGCATTTTCTGTTGAAAAACGGAGATTTATTTTGTCATCGCTAATTATCTACTTTATTCACAAAGAGAAACGATTCAAAAGAATCTAAACACATATAAATCATTTCAAGAATAAACTGCCACGAACATACAATGTTACCCTTATTATTTTATTTTTTATAAATCAGGTGAGGATCAACATACTTAAAGCAGAAAAGTCTCAATTTGCATTTTATTGTTTCGAGTAAATTCCTTTCTAGAATGCAAAAAGATGTTGTGTAAGCTGCACAGAATTGCAATTTATTTCCACAAAATAATAAATTCTTGAAAAGTTTTTAAATATTTTTTGCTGCAGGTATAGTACCTTGTGTTATCCTTTTACAAAAATAAAGAAACGAAACTAAATGACCACGTTTTGGTTCATTAAGCATCATAGAAGTTTCAATAAAAAGAGTTTTTGCAAAATAAGAAAAGTGATCCTGCAGAATAAAATTAATCAAATTTATTTATTGTGCTACCTAAAATAAAACGATACAATATACATGGTTAGCCGAAGCAACAAAAAGAAAGGAGACCGTAAGAAAAAAATCTTTTCAATAATACACGAAAAGAAACGAGCCGATGAGTGCATCACATGACTTCCTTTTAACATACACCAATTTAATGTTATTCCCCACTATCGGCAATTTTAATGTGATTCAATAGTTAATTCTCTAAATATCACTAATAGTAGCCAAATTGAAACCAAATTTTAAAAAAAAATCGCCAAATTTGTTGTTGACAATTAAAATTGGCTACCAAAAGACTGGCGATATATCGCCCAGTGTGCGCCAAATTATAACACTACTTGAGTTTGCATCGAAATTAACAATGATTTCCTCCCAAAAAGGTGCAAAAGACTCCTTTCGAACCACCCGAATGCAACCAAAATGAGAGGTGCACAACTAGACCCCACTAGGAGTCCACGTACCAAATTTCAACTTTCTAAGACATACCATTCTTGAGTTATGCGACATACATACGCACATAGGTACATACGTACATACGCACATACGCACATACGTACATACGCACATACATACGTACATACAGAAGTCACGAAAAATCTCGTTGTAATCAATTCGGGAATTGTCAAAATGGGTATTTCGGGCGTCTATACGTTCTTAGGTATATATGCACGTGTGGTGGGGTTGAAAACAAAACTCAACATTTATTCGGGGGTGAGCGAAATGCAAATTAAGGTCTATTTTTGAGTGAAATGTTTTTCTCGAATACAATACTTCCTTTTTTGTAAAAGGAAGTAAAAAGGTGCATGAGTTCAGTAAGTATTTTCAACCGGTTGCAACGCACAACTTTTGCGACCGGAAAAGTATTTCAAACCCCACATTGCTATATGATTTCGAGTCGTCACAATGCACCTTACTCCGCTTAGTATTTAAAATCCAAATTACAGAAACATGGACGAGCAAATTACCATAACGTGGACGAGCAAATTATCATAACGTGGAAGAGCAAATTACTAAAACGTTGGCGAGCAAATTAACACATTAAATTGGCTAGAAATTCATCATCGATTATTTGTAAGTATACAGGCTTACCAAATGATCTTTTAATTTTCTACTACGTGCAAAGCCGTGCTGGTACCGCGCTAGTTCTTTATAAAAAAGGAAATCCGAACATGGAGAACACAGAAACGAGCATACATTTTTATTCCTGAAGCATAACACGATTTTCATTTATCGGCTTTGGCTTACTTTTGATCTAGATGTTATAAATGCTACCAGAAATGAAACGCTTCTGGTGCTCAGTGCCTACACCTCCCACTGCGAACTCTGCTTCGTAACGTACTCCCACAGCGGGGTGAACGGAACTTTTCCTTAATGAAGTTTGACTGAAATTGATTTTTCAAAAGGAGGGGAAAATTCCGATCAAATTTTCCCCTGGTTCCACATTGCAACAGCGATACTCACTCTTATTGGTAGTTACTAAATGATTAAAACGTGTGGAAAATGTTGAAAAATCTCACCTAAGATTTTTTTAAGAAGAATGATTTAATAAAAGCATTTTAATAAACATTACAGTGTGGTGAGTGTTACGAGTAGAAAATTTTCGAACATAAAAATAACTTAAAAAGTAGTCATTGGTCCACACATTTACAGCTAAAAATAATTAACAAAGAATCCTACAAGACGCTTTTTTGAACTTCATGCTAAAATCAGCCATTTCAAAATTCTTTTTTACTTCCTTTTACAACAAAGGAAGTATTCGCGAAAAATTTTCACTCAAAAATCGACCTTAATTTCCATTTGCTCACCCCCGAATGAATATTGAGTTTTTTTTTTTTTTTTTTTCGACTCGACCACACGTGGATAAGTGCCTAAGAACATATAGACACGCGAAATATCCATAATGACGATTCCCGAGTTAATTACAACGAATTTTCTCGTGACTTCTGCATGTACGTATGTATGTCGCGTAACACAAGAGCGGTAAGTCCTAGAAAGTTGAAATTCGGTACGTAGACTCCTAGTGGGGTCTAGTTGTGCACCTTCTTTCTCTTTTGGTTGCATTCGGGTGTTTCTAAAGGGGTCTTTTGCCCCTTTCTGGGGGTAAATTTTTGTTAATTTTGATGTAAACATAAGTGGTGTTATAATTTGGCGTACACTTAGTGATATATCGCCAGTCTTTTGGTCGCCAAGTTTTTTTGCCAACTTGGCGTCAAATTTGGCGATTTTTTTTAAATCTGTTTCAATTTGGCCACTGTTGGTGATATTTAGAGAGCAAACTATTGAATCACATTAAAATTGCCAGTAATGGGGAAATGACATTAAATTGGAATAAAAGGAAGTCATGTGATGCACACATCAGCTCGTTTTGCAATCGTTCTCTACATCTCTCAATCATTCCAATAAATAGTACACCACTGACTTCGGGAGCTTTTCCGCCAACCGTGGCTTAAGTTAGCGAAAGAATGTTAGTTGAAATTTTAATTAATATAGCTATTAATTAAAGTCACGCAAAGTTCAAGCGTACACTATATTCCTTCAAATTCCGTTAAAGGAAATGATTAAAAATAAAGTAATGGATCATATAAAACACGGGTCTTACTTAATCCATTCTTGCTCAAATTGGCAAGGGACCATTCATTATTGCAAAATCTACTACTTTCGTCTTCATCCGTCTTCGGAATGGGTGAAAAATCGCAGATAACTGACGCTTTCATTTATGTCTCCGCTAAATACAAGCGCACAAAGATGAGACTGGGAAATCCCGATTCTCGCAAAATTTCCCATTTTACGTTACCTGGTTTAACCTTCAATTTGCTGCTGTTCTCGAGGAGATGAGGTTACAGGAGATAGATATTGTTTCCATTTACCGCTTTAAAGGTTGGATTTTAATTTATGTAAGTAGAAAATTCGTGTACGTGTTCTTCACAAGTTATATAACTACAATATGTTTCAAGAATCCTTACACATGATACTAAAGTCATGTGCGCTTTTCAATATGCACTAAAAAAATTAAAATCGCGAGGTTTAAACAGTAAATACCGTAAAATAAATCAGGCAGAATCTTCTTCGTCCATATGAACCTTAATCTATATATATATATAAATGCAGTTTGATAAATTTGTTCCCTAAGATCTCAGAAACTACCCGGCAGATTTGGCTGAAACTTTCACCGTTTATTCAGTTTAGTACTGGGAAGGTTTATAGACCAGTTCGAAAAAAATCCGATTGATAGTTCCCTTTTAATTCCAATTTTAGTCCCAATTTTCGCATAAATGTCCCAATATGGGGGTGGAAAAAAACGTGCACATATTAACATTATATGTCCATCGAAAGCGCCAATTTTTCTGCTGAAGATATCATCTGTTCGAAGTCTCTAAGTTGTATAAAAAACGAGTTATGAGCTTTTTTGTTCCCTGTTCGAAGGCTTTCATCAACCCGTCATTATTTAGTGTGTCATCTCAACTCCCAAGAATTGTTGTATTGTTGAATATTTTTGCGCTTCGTCTGACTTTTTGAGACTTTTCTCTTAAAGTAATGTTTTTCCACAAGATTGACTAAAAATAAATTAACTTGGCTGATCATTTTACTTTTAAACGGAACTTATGTAATTAATGTTTTATTATTATTATTTATGCTGATTGGACACTTGCTCACTATATCCAACCAACCAGCAGAAATATCGCCAGAATCTTTTCAGAAAGATTTCAGTAGCTGATGTATTTGGCAGTTTTTTCCACTGTCGCTGTTTTTGAGCCCAAATACTACGTAATAATGTTTCTCAGCTTTCACCATATAATCAAAATATCGCCAATCAAAGATACTTAAAAAAAAAAAAAAATACTGTGTAAAATAATTCAACAACTAAATTAGGCAAATCCATAAACCGCACAAAAACTTCCATTAATTTTTCTTTTTGCAAGATTTCAAACAATCGCCAAATTTTTCTACTTATTTTGGGAACATTTCGGATAAAACCGTTTAGCGCCATTTTTTTTTTTTTTTTTTTTTTTTTTTTGACCAAAAGTATCTCAGCATCTGGGAATAATATTTCTATAATAAAAATTAGTAAGGAGGGGTATTATTATCGAAAGTGTCCCAAAATGATTCTTGCAAATTTGGTAAGATTTTAAACCGCACCAAGTGCCCACAAAAATTAGAATTTCCCAAAATAACTAAAGCAAGTGTAAGGAGAACACGGGCGGCTACATTTTTTAAAACAGTTCGTACATCAATAGCCATACAGAGAAGGTTTTAGATTTAAAAAAAAAGTACGAACAGATAAATCTTTTTAAACATGTAAAGTTTAATTTCATATTTTGGAAATCTTCAAATTTGTATATGCTTAAATGTCGTGCTTTCGTTTCTAATTGAATACTATTTTTTTCTTTATGCTTATTGCTATTTTAGTTTAATGAGTAAGGAAGAAGCTCGATTTTTAATCACGTCAAAAAGGTTTGTTTTAAATTCTTTCGCTTAAAACAGAAAACAAAGGCAAGTAACAATTGTTTCTCATAATTATTACTGACCCAGGAAACGCCGGGTATTTTTGCTAGTATTTTATATATTTAATGTGTACACTCACATCGTTCATCATATTTCCATATACCGTCGCCTCAAAGTAACTATGAGACATCTAATCCCAGGAATAACAGTAAGATATCCTATTGTTGCTCTGAGGCGACGGTATGTAAAACATGTACAGTCGAGTCCCGACTTACGCGAGGGATGCGTTCCAAGACTCCTCGCGTAAGTTGAAATTTCGCGTTGTGGAAAAATATATGGATACAGTTTTTTTAGAAGCATACCACATTCTTTTAGGCACTTATAAACACCCCTTAAACTGCTTTGAAGCATTCCTCAACTATACACTACAATTTTTACATAAAAAACTGAACTTTTACTGGATTTAAAAAATAAAAAAACTGTTTTAATCAACATTAAATACTTTAAGATGCGCAAAATGAATGATCAATGGGAGGGAAATACATAAAATAAAACAACACGGTACGCACAGTATGTAGTATAAAAAGCTGCTCTATAATAGTACTGTACAGTAGATACAGTAACATATTAAGGAGTTAAAAAATGAAGATAATGATCATTTATGCTCTAGATCGCTGTTCTTAACTAAAACGTTTTTAAATATGGTTGCTTCGGCCATAGGCGTCGGAACCGGGGGAGCTGGGGGAGCTTGGGCTCCCCCTGGAATATATCAAACCGGCTCAGCTCCCCCGGAAAATTCTAGCACTGCAGCTTATTGCCGTACATTGATTTCCTCAAACCTGATTTCAAAAATGTGATCTGCCTTTTCTAGGAATTTCGGAATTTCCACCCAATAAGCAACAAAAGTAGGGGGCAGACGGAGTGGTCAGTGCACTTGAATTCACCTTCACCCATTTTTTACTGTTAAAACATCTCTTGATTCCACAAATGCGGAAAAGTGGGCTCAACCCCGCGGCCTGCGAAAATCAGTACCAGTACCAATATGGATTTGCTCCCCACCTTGAGCTCGTGTTTCGGCTTTCGAGAGCGGCATTGCAGTTCAGTTCATATTCTTATTAGTTTTGCATGCGGTTTTTTTGTCCAATGCGGTGGCGAATCCAGAATTTTGTTCTGGGGGCGGCTGAGGAAGTTAAAATTCTTGCTGAGGTCTCCTCGTCATTACCAAAGTTTATCGATGTAAACGAAAGTGTTCTGTATCATTATCTGCTATCTAGGGGTGTTAATGACTAATGAATCTTTCTGAGTTACATTTGAAATTATCTAAAATTTGGTATTCAGTGTTAAAACTCTAAATTTTAAATGTATATTCAAAGTTTTTTCATTCGTTTAGACACATTTGTTATGCAATTTGAAGGCAAAATTTTCAATTCTTGTTAAGGATGCAAAACAATTACGTTGACAAGGTGATGTAAATGAAACAGAAGAAAAAAAAGCTGAAAGATGTTAAACAAATAGTGAAAAACAGTCAGAAAGAAGACAAAATTTTAAGAATTGATATTAAACACGAAAATTAAAGAGAGAAAGAAAGAAAAACAAGTAGCTATTATATCTACACTTTTTTCTCCTTTCCTTCTTTCAGTGAGTAAATGTATAAATATTTGGAACAGGTAGGGAAAAAGTTCAGAAATTTGAAGGGAAATTTTGGAAAACTAACACTTCTGTTATTATCGCAAATTTGTGTATCAACCTTAAGAAGAGCGAAAACAAATTAATTGATAAAGATAGAATGGATGTAGGAAATTATATATATATATTTTTAACATTAAGATGCATAGACAGAGTATGAAAGAATTTATTTCTGGTATGGGGGTGGCTGCAGCCTCATAGCCGCCCCCCCCCCCGGATTCGCCATTAGTCCAATGATCAAAAAAAGAGATAATGAGCCAGTTTGGCATTTAAATATGAATAACATGGAAGGTGCTCCAGACATGACTGAAAAAAGGTTATTAAGGTTGTTTGTACTTGTTCAAATAATGTTGAACTTGTTCAAATAATTTCAACTTTCCAAATACTTACAGTGGCTCCCAAAAGTATTCGTACACTCACGATTTTTGATGAAATACGCCATTATCGATTCGTTAAAATTAATATTTTGGAACGGGTATTTAATTATAAGATCTATGGTTTATTTTTTAACAAAACTACATGAAAATTGTTCATAACATAATAAAACTTGATTTTTAAGAAATCAATAATCAAAAAGTGCCAGAAACTTGATCTCACAAAAGTTTTCGTACACTTTGAAAAAATGTCAAAAAACTAGTGAATAATCTAACTTTTTACTAAGTTATTATTTAGTAGAATATCATGCAGTATCAGCAACAGCTTTTAAACGCCTGGGAGTAGATTTCATTGTTTTTTTTTTTTTTTTTTTTTTTTTTTTGAACAATTTCTGAGTAAGTGTTCAGCCGCACTTCGAGTCTTACTGTTTGTAATTCGTTTTCCGTTTCAATAGTGTATTTTCGTAATATATCCACCAGATATCTCCAAATATGTTCTATTAAGTTTAAATCTGGCGATTGAGGAGATATTTCTAAGCTTAATGACAATATTTGAGGCACCAAACGCAAACGTGTGCTTCTTGTCGTTATCTTGATTTAAAAAAACGAAGTTGTTTCCGATTGCCAAATTTTGGGCTAATAATTTGAAATTGTTTTTAAAAATATTTCACTGAACAGCATGATTCATCGAAAATTTTCAAACTTCCAAGTCCTGCACCCTCTCACACAAGAATACCTTCACCGTCCTGATTAACTGATCCCAACTAAGTTCTTTAGATTTAATTTCTCATTTTTTTTTCCTATTTACAATTATGCAACAATTTAACCCAAAATGTTGAATTAATTTTTATCTTTAAGTAAGACGTTGTTCCAAAATGTTTTAAGCTTATTTATCATTGATTTTACGGCGGAAAACGTAAGCTTTCTGTTTTTCGCACGAACAAGAAAATTTCTGCAGGAAGAGATCCCATTTAATCCAGGTAATCAGAGAACTTGGCGAATAATTTTAGGGGGAAATTAAACGAAAATGTTTCATTCAATTCTGCAGAAAATTTTTCATCACTCAAAGGTGTATTTTTCATAATTTTTTTAACTGTAAATCTCCGATCACGCTTTGTTAACTTTGCATTTGACATTTTCTTATACCTTGTTTTCGATCCGATTCTTGTCTTTAAAGCATTTTATCAAGCACTCCACTATAGAATGGTATAAATTAACTAATTTAGAGACATTTCAAACCAATTTACGGCTATTGAAAGAGAAAAAACATCAAATTTCGAATTGTGTTTTTGGTTTATGCGCATAGCATAAATTTCCGGAAGAGAGTCCTTAAATGCCTTGCCCTCCAACAACATGGGAGATTATGTAATATTCCGTTTTTGGGACTTCAATTTCAAAAAAATTACTGGACCCCTAACGCCAACAATATGATCCACAGTCGCGTTTTTCAGCGACTACAATTTCGAAAAAATTAAGAAGAAACCTCTGAACCTTTTCTGATTACATCATTGAAAAACGCTCTCTATTAGGACTTCAATTTTAAAAAATTTCCAGAGTAGAGCCCTAGTACAGCCTTTTCCCGTGCCATCATTGAAGGTTGAATACAATTACGTTTTTAGGACTTCCAATTCGAAATATTGGGACGGAGATGTAAATCGTTCGAAAAATCGATCGAGGACAATCCTTCGGGTCATATTTTCACTAAAGGCAACAAATATGGTATATAATCGCGTTTTAAGACATTAATTTCGAAAAATTTTCAGGGAGGGTATTCGAACCTTTTCTCCCCTTAACATTATCAAAGATCACCTCTAAGTTCGATTTTAGAACAAGAATTTTGAAAATTTTCCGGGAGAGACCCCGAAACACCTCTATTTCTACGTGCTCATCTTCGAGTACTAACCGACTCCTTTTCAAAACCAGAAGTTTAATCACCTCATTCTCTCCATAAACAATTGTATATATACAATATTCAATAAGAGATGGAAGCTTCGAAGTCAATTTTTTATGGGGAAAAACGTTTAAAAGCCCCCCCCCCCCCAAAAAAAAAAATATTTTCTAGTTGCGCCTCTGCTTCTGCCCCTTAGATTCAAGACACTTCTTATACTGTGTCCCAGCTCCCCCTACTTCTACAAAGTTCCTACGCCTCTGGCTTCGGCTTTTCTTTTATAAAGTTTCAATTTGGGGCAACAGCCCCTCTTCCTGATCTCTTTAATCCACAATACAAGAGCAGCTTCTATTTTCATAATATTTACTTTGCTAGACTGCTCTGCAAGCTTAGATATTAAAATTAAGTTCTGAACTTTTACGGATATCTTTTTGTTTTGACTTTTAATAGTACGCATGAAAGATTCACTCATATTTATTGTCGCGCTACTGTCGACGTTTTATAGTTGTTACAGCATCTCGAGAATCTTAGCCCTTTCTTTAAATTTTATTAAAAGCTTTCTTTTCCTTCCCATCTAAAGGTACCATTATATTTCATTATCTTAAATATTTAGAATGAAAAAAATAAATAAATGAAGGATGCTGAGTGGTTATTTGATGCAATAACAACTCGATGTGTAAGACTAGTTTGATGTGGGAATTTTCGCTGTCAGTGATGTTTAAAGGGATGTAATAACATTCATGAAATCAATATTCAGAAGCCAATAACGGAGCCGATACTTCCTCTTAAAAAATCGTGTTGTGGATGAAAAATTCGCGTTAGCTCGAAAATTCGAAACTCGTCAAAAATTCGCGTTATAGCCATTTCGCGTAAGTCGAATCGCGTTGTAGCGGGAGTCGACTGTATGCCATAACTATAAATTTGGGAGAAAAACCTATAATGCATTTTTACAGCACATATTCCTTTCTCTGTTTTTTATTATTTTCCATTTGTTATTATTTGTATAAATATTTCGTCTTGATGTTTTATACAACAAGCAAAGATTGATTTTTGTTTTCTTAGCATATCGAACAGCATTCCCAATCCTTTTTCAAAATCAAACGATTTTAACACACATAAAGGATGAAACTCATGAAATTAAACTTTTAGACTAAACACATCTTACTACTATTATATATGCGAAA
>NC_072738.1:130004613-130091887 GCF_026930045.1 Uloborus diversus | reverse complement strand
CGCCGGAATGCCCCCCCCCCTCTCCCAGCATCACTAGTATTCAAAAGGTTGCACACCTTTTGAATACTAGTGATGCTACTTGTGGCTGATTTTTGGAGTGTTTTATAGGACAGTTTATTCTCAATGTTATGAATTAATGGTTACTAATTATGAACCTAAAACAGGGGTGGTAAAAAGTGACTTAAGCAGATAAAACTTGAACATTTTTATTCTTAAGATATAAATATTTGCAATTTATTTTGGTTGGAAGAAACACTTTGAATGAGGAACAAAAAATTTAACAATATTTAAAAGCTTTTTATTTTATAGAACTTTTTTGAACAGTCTTTTTTTCATTTTAATCTTGTAAAAATCCTCACAAGCGAATCTGATATTGATTTTACCAGTCAATGTTATAAATAATGATGAAGTAATTTATATCTCAAATAAGCATTCACAGTTAATTATTTTTAGACCTTTTTGGTCATTTGTAATCAGATTTATCATTTGAGGACTAATTTATGAAAAGGAATCTTATCCATTAGGGGTGGCATTGAGCTAAATTCGGCCCTATTTCCTCGTATTTCTGCAAGAGAAAGTTTTCATATGATAACCTGTGACTGCACCATTTCCGAACACAGTAATAGAATATTTTTCTATTTATTATTTAAATAGGTATTGAATTGAATTAAATTGATGTTGAATTGAATTATTTGAATAGGTATTCTCATTTGAGGTTTTTGTTTTCATATGTTCTGAAATTTCAAAAAATATATATACATTTTTAAAAACCAGAACAGTATGCTTTTGAAAAAAATGAGAAATGCGTTACAGAGTGCAAAACCTGCTAGAGATCTATTTTAATTTAGTTTGTTTATTTAATTTTAATTAACTTGATTAATATGTAAATTATAGTTAAATAACGTTTCAGCATGAAGAAATCTTATGAGTCAGTATTTGACAGGTTTTGACATTTTTGTCAGGTTTTTGAGTTTGTGACTAGTTTTTGAAACATAAAGTTAAAACTAATTGTTTTGACATGTGCCTGTTTTGATCACTGAGTAGGAAGAAGGAGAGAAATGTCCTACGGGTTTGCTAGTGTAAAAGTGGCTACGATTGTTCACTTTTTCCAGAGAGCACTGTCGGCGAGTCACTCCCGACAATCGCAGCAGATGAATGATGCTAAGTTTCTAATTTTTTTAAAGGTAGCTATTAAAGCAAAAAAGGAAAAAAAATACTGGAAATTGGTTGTAATAAGGGGCCAATATAGTGGACGATGTACGGCTTTCGTCCACAGGAAGTTGGCACAATATTTTGATGGAAAAATTTATTTTTTATCACCAACTTGCCGAATTCGTCTGCTATTAATATTGCGCTGTGCGATGTTTTATTTATTACCAGCTGGAATTTTTCTATTCCTGTAAATAATTGACGAAATGAGAATATAGTAGAATTAATTACCTAAATACTTTTTTAAATTAGTTGTAAAGTTCGTTACATGTTTTGAGAACTAATTAAAGCGAAATAATTTTTGCCTTCACGACCTTTAACAGATAAAAATAAATGTTAATGTTCTATTTACTTAACTTCAAGCTGATATTGATTATAATAATTTTATTCATGTATTTACTCACTGCTTAAACAGAATTGTTATCATTGTTTTTTATTATTATTTCATTTTTTTGTACAACCAAATCGAAAAACAAATCAGGAAACCTTTTTCATTTAAAAAATACATGTAAAATAAGAGTAATTTGTAATTTTCAAAAAAATGATTAATTTCAACAGAAAACCCCATAACTATCTCAAAAAAAGTGTTCCAAGGTATAATTTTTTGAATGAATAAGGTTTCTCGATTTTTTTTTTCCATTTGGTTGTCGAAAAAATGCAATAATAAAAAAAATAATGATAACAATTCTGTTTAAGCAGTGAGTAAATACATGAATAAAATTATTATAATCAATATCAGCTTGAAGTTAAATAAATATAGAACATTAACATTTATTTTTATCTATTAAAGGTCGTGAAAGCAAAAAATATTTCGCTTTAATTAGTTCTCGAAACTTGTAACAAAATTTACAACTAATTAAGAAAAGTATTTACGTAATTAATTCTACTATATTCTCATTTCTTCAATTATTTACAGGAATAGAAAAATTCCAGCTCGTAATAAATAAAACATCGCACAGCGCAATATTAATAGCAGACTAATTCGGCACGTTGGTGATGAAAAATAAAATTAATTTTTCCATCAAAATACTGTGCAAACTTCCTGTGGATGAAAGCCGTACATCCTCCACTATATTTGACCCTTATTACAACCAATTTCCAGTAGTTTCTTTCTTTTTTTGCTTTAATAGCTGTCTCTAAAAAAAATAAGAAACAGCATCATTTACATTGATCTGCTGCGATTGTCGGGAGCGGCTCGCCGACAGCGCCCTATAAAAAAGTGAACAATCGTTGCCACTTCTAAATAGGAAAGATTTATCTCCTGCTTTCTACCTCCCCGGTTTTGACATTTCAACATCAAAACAGGTTTTTGACCTCAAAACCCCAACCCCGGTTTATTCCGCTCAACAGTCATTTTCACCGCCATAATCTTTCTTCAGTTTGGGCACAATCCTTCTTGATATCCACCCGTCTCTCACTGTCAGTTTGGTTTTGCAATACCCCCAAGCCCCAACAGCTCTGCCACTGTTGTTACCAGTGCACCAACCAGAGGACTCTCTGTCCTCTTTGGAATACTGACAAGTCTTTTATTTAAGTTTCACCTGAAGCGAAATCAAGTAAACAACGATGCAAAATACATTTGAACACACAGTTGAGACTGTAAGCAACACTATCGCTCAAAACACTTTTTAGTCTTGTACCAGCGCATACGGAAATCATACTTTTCAACGAGGTTTTTCCATTATTTTGTGCAACCTCTGTGCATGTAATTCACATATTGCTTTTCATTTTATTGTGCACTTTTCAACATGACAATTGGTTTAACAAATGTATCACATTTATATGGAGTAATTTAATGGCTCGGAGCATGACTGGGATATGCCACATGATGTGAATTTTTCAGTTGGCCAATTTCCAACTAAAAATACTTGTAGAATTTTTCAAAGGTATATGCATTCTATATTCTGCAATACTAAAAACAGATATGTTTTTCTCCAAATGACATGATCCAGTGTCATGTTTCTTCAATTTAAGTTATGAGTAGAGATGAAAACAGTTCGTAAAAACCCGGAAAATTTCAGAAAAAAAAACTTTTTTTTGCAAAGGGGTTTATTTCAGATCCGGAAGAATTTAATTTCTTCAACTTCTCAGGAAGTTTTAGTTGAAATTTTCAGCAAAAGGTGACAAAAGAAATTTCTCAAACTTAAACTTTGATGCTATTTCCTACTCCCCCCCCCCCGTTCTTTGCGTGTTAAAATAGTCTATCTTTGATTATGCAAGTTGTTCTATGATAATATAATTTGCATATAGGTCAAAAAACATTTAATTCCTGTTTTCACAAAAAATTAAAATTTTTCAACTAATTATCTCAATAATATCAATTTGGGAAACGGTTAACGGTAGAAGTATATATACTATATTTGGGTGTGTCCCCCCCCCCCCCCCCGAAAAAGAAAAGAAGTCTGTTTATCAAGTTGCACCACATTATTAATTTCATAATTTCAAATCTAATTAATATTTCTCTTATATAATAAGTCTATCTTGAAGAAAATTACTTATTTTAAGCATGTACAAAAGATGAATGGATGTATTGCATTTTCTTGTCTTCAGGGACTCTTTCCCCGTTAAAATTATTTTTTAAAATAAAACCGTTAAAAAAATGGTTAATTTCGAAATTTATAGCTTTCCATGAATGTTTTCCTCCATTTTTATCTTTTTTGATGTTAAACAATATAAACTGAGTAAGAAAGTGTCATAATGGTGAGTATTTTTAAAAAAGTTCCCCGAACGTAGTGGCATACATTAAACAACGGCAACTCGTGCCGACTTGCACCGAAAGTGTAAACCTGCCCTGTGTACTAGGCCGAATAAGAAAAAAAAACTTTTTGGGAAGTTCGAAATTTCTTATTGATAAAATGTTGCCCCAAGAGCCCCACAAAAATAGTTATCCAAATTTAAAAAAATATTTAGTGTCCAGCTGGATTCCTAAAATTTATAATAAATTTCTTCAAAAAAATTTTTTGATTTTACTTTTAAGAAATTAAAAATACATTTAAATAAAATACCACATTCAAAAAGTATTAGCGAACGTTTTCAAAGCAACATTTGCAAATGAATAATAAAAAAATAATATATTTAAAATGAAAAATTTAACTTAAAATTGAAAAAATCAATATTTTGAGTACCATGTGGGAGACTTAAATATACCAAAAATAAGAAAAATTGCTATCTAACGCTAATTATCGACTCTACTGTTTATATTTTTCAGCTTGATAACTTCTTAAAATTTATCTTACTTTTTTTTAAAGATATAGAAAAAAAAATTTTTTTTTTTGGAAAAAAAATTACAAATTTTAGGTCTCCTGCTGGACATCTAAATATTTTTTCATTTGGATAAATATTTTTAGGTACAATTGGGGCTATTGAGGCAACGTTTTCTTTACATGAAGTTTCAAACTTCCAAAAAGAAATTTTTTTCAATTCAGCCTAGTACAGTGTTGGTTCACACTTTCAGGAGCAAGTCAGCACGGGTTGCCGTTGTTCAAATTATATGTTCCTCTTTTGCCGTTTAGAATTCATTCTTCAATAATCTATACATAAGTCATTTCAATTCATTGAAATTTTAACCAAAACTTACCTTTGTTCTCAAGGATTCAGTGTAGCCTCAGAGAACGTTTGTTTGCTTTAGTGGTGCAATTATAGATACTTAAAAGAGTTCTTTCTCCCCATACATGCGAAATCCAAGTTTGTTTTAGACAACAAAAATATGTATTCGGCAATTTTATCACAAACAGAACTTAAACACAATACTAGTTCTTACTACTTTGAATCTATTTTATTATTAGCTTTTACATAACACTGAACGAATCTTAAACTTAAATAAAAAGTTTTTAAAAAATACAGAATTTTTATTATTATTAATTCACATAGCAGTATTTGGAAAAAATCAAAACTCAATAGCTTTCATTTTCAGAGAATGAAGTTACATTTCAAGGAAGGGAAATCACACTATTTTTCTTTCAAATATCAATCATGTTTGAAAGTCAATAATTACTGTTATTATTTCAAGTTTCATAGGCAATCTGAAATAGAAAAAGCAATTGTAATAACCAAACACACCATACCCAATAATATCGGTTGAACGATGCTTTGACTTATTTCTGGTGTTTGACCAAGAAACTCTTAGTTACGAAACGCTGTTTTCTTATAATTAAACTTACCTTTATGTGTATTTCTGTCAAGCAGAAAAAGATGTCTGGATTGCATATGTTTTTTAATCCTTAACCCTCTGTATGTTCCAGGAAAAACAGAGCTATTAAGAAACCCAATTTTATTCATAAAAAAAAATCAAAATTGCCGGAAATTTTACTTCTTTAGGTATGAGAAACAAAAATTTTGATCGAAAAGTTCCTGAAGCATGTAAATTTGGCAATGTGCTTCTGCAAGCACAGTATATAGAGAAGAGCTATGTCTGGAAGTAAGAAATGTATATAAAACTAACATCTAAATCCCACTTTAATAACGATAGTTCCTGCCGTTCAGAAATTATTGGGGTGGTTCAGCATCAAGGCATTTGTCATTCTGACTTTTTCCTACAGCAGTCTGGAAAACTTCTGATTATGTTAATGTAGAAACTATAGAAATATTTTTACCCATTTCCATCCATTTAACATCATGTTTGAAGGATTTTGTATTATCTTTTAGTCTCCTGATGCATGTTTCGATAAATTCGTGAGTAGACGAAGCAGTTTCTGATCGTTTCAAACCCAATGCCTAATTTGAAAACGGATAACATTAAACGACGTTATGATCTCATAAAGCAATAATTTTAACATACAAATGAATAGTGAAAATATGGTATGAGTGACTGATAACAACAAGTGATTGATAACATAAACTGCGATCACATAAGCAGAGTCTACTAACTTTTGTGAAACGTGAAATACCCCTGAAGTTCGATTCCTTCTATGCCGCCAAACGATGCTAAAAAGACAGTTTTACAGAAATCGAATTGGAAACTCGGCCGAGATTTTAGCATGGAGTTTTATCACAAAGCTGACCTTGGATTTGACTAGGAATGTAATATAAGGTGGTTTTACCTAATACCGAAAAATTCGGCCGAATGTTCGATGGCCGAGGAATAAGTTAGGGGGGAGGGGAAGGAAATATTGGAAGTATAAAATGGTATTTTGATAAATCTCGAATAGGTCGGATGGAGTGACCTTAACAAGTGAAACACATATGTAGAAAATTTCCTTAACCTTGTGAATTTAACCGAGAAGTATTCTTCCAACTGCTGCAACTGCTAGCTGCTTCCTGCTACGTGTATAGTAATGCTTGAGACTCAAAAGAGAGAGAGGGGGGGGGGTCAATAGCCACGGCCAGTAAATCCCAAAAAGTTGGGGGCCACTTTGCTGCCATGTTCAAAACTATAATCCACCCCCCACCCACACACATACCGCCGCAATTAATTTTGCATGTAATCATAGAATATTGCATTGTAATAAATATGGCTTAAATCAAACATCGTGACTAAATTATTTTTTTTTAAAAAAGTGATCTTTTTTAAAAAAAAAACCTTAAATTACAAACCTTCTATGAAAAATAATTTTTTTCAATTAAAAAAAAAGTTGTGAAATTTCAAGTAATGAAGTTAAATGGAGTGGAATTTTGCCAGATAATGCTGAAAAACCGTATGTTTACATCATAATTTTACTCTACTTGAAATTTTTTTGAAAAATTCCAGGAAAAACAGCGATCTTTGCATGGACTAATATTTTCCTGAATTTAATAAAATGACCAAAAAACTAATAAAATTTGTGAGACATTAAATAGCTCTGATGTTTACTTCATTCATTTATTTATTTATTTAAATTTTGATAATACAGTCATCTCAGCACTTAATTTTGTTACTTCCCAATTTATTTTATCTTCTTTATTTATTCTTTGTGTTTTAAACCTCTTCTTTTTTTCCTTTTTTTTTTATAACGGGAAATGAGAGAAACCGAGGAAGCATCCTAACAAAGCTATTTCTACGCTGCAGAAAAAATCCGGGCCCAAAGTGAGGGAGGAGTCGTGGTTGTTACTCGTTAGTATTCAGAAAAAAAAAAAAAAAGACTGAGGGTTGGGGGGGGGGGGGCATAAACTTATTGAACTCGAAGCAGACCACGGAAAGATGGCGGATGACCTTGAAGCGGAAACGTCATTTGTAATAGCTTGTTACTATTTCATAATAGAATCAGAGAGAGAGAGCAAGAACGCGCCTCTTTCTTTTTACTCGGCGCTTTCTGGCTCATTTTACCTATTACAAATGATGTTTCCGCTTCAAGGTCATCCGCTATCTCTCCGTGGTACATCTTTGCCATCATTAAAAAAAAAATGTTTACCCATTACTTTATGAAGAGACAAACGCAAAACTTCGTTTTGAACATACTAAGACCACATGGAATCAAAAAATTAAACCCAAATTAATTTGAGGTAATCTAGGATCTAGGTGAGGTTTACATATGATACTTGTCATTTTCGCAACATTAATGGGAGAGCTGCTACTGTTTGTCCTAAGTTTTTGATTATTAGGGAGCTGTAACTTTTTTTTTTGTCAAAGCGCGCTCCTAAGGATACTTTTAATGCCTTGCTCGATGTTTCAAATTTTTTGTATGCAGTATGTTATTGCTGAAAATCCTTATTCACAAAGAATATGGATGAAAACTGCATTTAAATCTAAAAATAAATAAAGGCAATAGTGTCGAAACTTGGCATGTGACCCCAAACGTCGAGCTTTTTTACTTACGCGTCTAACTTTTTTTATTTTCTTAACTTTTGTGCCTTTTTCGAATTTTTTCTCCACCCCCCCCCCCCCCCGTCAAATTAAGAGCCACCTATTTTAAAAACCTATTTTAAAAAACGAGTAGAAAAATATGCAACTTTTCAAAATACCTAGCTCAGATCTCAAGTGAGGCTTTTCTAATGTTTTTCCTTAGGTTTAATGTTTTTTTATGTCCCTAATTTAAGAGCTGTCAAATTAAGGTACGAAAACTTTCGTATTTAAAGATACTAAATGAGAGCTGGGGCTTGTTAGGTTTTGGCACTAGTCGTTTCATCGGAGGTATCGCAATCGAAACTTTTTGCGCTTCTAACGTGATTTGTACCTCGGAGAAAGAAATGTAAGGAATTTAAAATAGAATTATGACAGAAATGTTTCAATGATAGGAACTGATGCTAATAAGTTTTTAGTGCCGATCGCTCGAAGGATATGGAACCCTTCGATTAAAAAAAATAATAAATCAACAAAAAATGAAAAATATGAAAGTAAGTTTTAGGGGTGGGTTATTACCGTTTAAATACCGTTAAAAGTACTAATGCCATTATTTACCGTTTTAAAAATACCGTTACAAAAAGTTAAAAATTACCGTTTTAATTACCGTTACAAAATTAAATTACCATTTTAAAAATACGTTTGCCCAAAAATGAATTGTATTAAAAATGAAATATAACTTGTTACGTGTCAGTGCTTTTTAGAATTACAAAAAATAAATAAATGAAATAAAATAATAAATAAATTGATTATTGGGGGATCTGCAAATCTGTTTTGAAGTCATTTTTTTATTAATCATTATTATTATTATTATTATTAACTAGAAAATCGCCCTCAAGGTGTGACGGGTGAAAATTGCTTCTACATTTGAACAAAGCAATTGCCTGTTTTGTGATATTTTGATGGTTGACATTTTGACCCTAGCTCAAGTGGATTAACACTAAAATCCAGTAGATAGCGTTCATTGCTGACCATTTTTAGCCTACTTTCCCAGTAAGAAAAAGAAGAAAAAAGCATGAAAGAAGGCTTAATGCATCTTAAAAATATCGCGAAAAACAAAAAATAGTCAAAAATAAATAAAATAATTAAATAAATATCGAAAAATTGAAAATTGGAAAGTAGGGTATTGAGATGGAAAAAAATGTCTGTCTGTCTGTCCCCCCCCCCCCTAATAACTTTTGAATGAATAGTCCGATTCTCGGCGAGGGCACCTCATTCCCATATTTCACTTTTTGATTTGAACTATTTTTTGTTCAATTTTGAACAGTTCAAAAAAACTTAACATTAGCGCCTACGGGGAAATTCAAGGCAATTCCGAACTGAGAGGCGAATTTGCTTCAAACAAACTTTGTAGGAAAAAGTTTTTGATGAAAAACTGGTATGTAAAATATCTTTTTCATTTGAACAATTTTCCGTTCAATTTTGAACAGTTCAAATCCTTAAAATTACCGCCTACGGGGAAACTGAAAGTCAACGTAGATTCCGTACTTAAAGGCGGATTTACTTCAAACAAATTTTGTTGGAAATAGCTCTTGACGCCAAACTCCAGACTTCGACTCCAAGAATTTAGGGGCACTTGACTCCGACTCCTGTGCCTGATAATTAATTGGACTCCGACTCCCCGACTTCGACCCTGACTTCGTAGCTTTGGCAAAAGTTTATACACGGAGGACAAATGACTGACTCCGATTCTTAGATATTCAACTCCGACTCCTTTACCCCAAAATGAGATTGACTCCGACTCCGCAGCTATGGTTTTGACTGTGAAATAATTATTGTTGATTTGACTTGTTTTTATTTTTACGCTAAAGTTTTAATTTAGGTATTCAGTTTTCGGCGAATCAACTCGAAGTCATTTATGTTTCTACATAAAGATATGCTTAGACAATTTTTTTTTTTTTTTTTGACAATGAAAATTATTTCTTTAAGTTGACATTTTATTGTTTTTATTTATTTTGGTAAGTGCATTAATTCATTTAAAAAATTGTTTTTGGCAACAGGGGAAAAAGAAACGATTTTTTTTTTTTTTTTTGATATGATGTATTTATTTTAATGAGCTTATTAATTTTAATTATTATTTGTTCGTTTTGAAAGCTGTTTAAGATTTTTTTAATGGAAAAAAGTGTATTAGCTGCTTTGTTTAAAAGTTGCTGCTATTTTATTTGTTCGTTTTTTTAGGCATCTAATTTTTTTTTAGATGAGTGAGGAACATTTGATTAATAGAAATCAGCTTAAAGTATTTTAAAATTATGTTTGTAAACGTTTGCGATTTTAGCTATTTTTGAGAATATTGATCAGGTATTAGAAAGTAGTGTGGGTATACGGGAAAGTAGGCTCGTCTAGTTCTAGACAGAACTTCTTGTTATGTTTCTTCATTACCCTAAAATGACATTTTTACCAGTAAAACTGTCAAGTTACCGGATCCAGTTCAGCCCTGTCAAAATAAAGTCTTTCCCTGTGTGCTTAAACATTACCAAAAAATATTTTCGAATTATCATGCCGTGGCATGAGTTTCATTGTTGATGACGTCAGCGTTACTCGATCATTCGCTCCATCATATATGAGGTTAGTTGTTTTTTTAAGTGTTATTCTTGTTTTAAAGCTGTCTGTGAGCTCTTAAAATGTTATGAAACATCAGCTTTTGCGTGTCCTAGTTTCGTCCTGTAAGTTGTTAATGTCTGAATATTATTCTCCTTAGTTTGAAACTGGATAACTTGATTAAACGTATCTAATTTCACAGACATGGTTGAGGGCTATACGTGTCATTAATTTCAATTTTTCCTCGAAGGGAACTTAGTATCGTCTTTCTTTCGTTTTCCCTCTCAAGGGTTCTTCTGATAGTTTAAGGTAGATGTATGGTTGCCATGGTAATACCCCGTTCGAATCTTTCCTTGAAATCCGTAACTCTCCCGGAGAGATGCCATCGTGGACTCAACGATGGAGATGAAGTAAAATTTCCGGATTTTTTTTTTTTCTCGTCGTTTTTAAACTACCGAGCGTTGTTTTTAAAGCGTTCAGTTGCAGAGACTTGTTATAAAGTAATTAGTAAACAGCATATTCTTGCTAAAATTCTCGAATAGAGTGAGTTAAAAATAATAATAAATGCATTAATACTGCCTCAAATGTCACTTAAAAAAATTAACTGATTTTAATGTGAATTTTGTACTTGTTTCCTTTCATGTTTTGTAACCGTTAATATTGTAAAGGGTGGTATTTTAGAAGGTATTTTTTTATTTTAATCTTGCTGTAAAAATCCTCGCAAGTTAATCCGATATTAATTTTACAAGTCAATGTTACAAATGATGTCCTAAATGAGCTTTCTCTGTCAATTATGTTTAGACTTTTTTTTGTATCATCTGTAATCAAATGTATCCATTATCGGGACGTGAAATAAACCGATCGGGACGCAGATTTTTGTCCGAAAACCGGGACTGTCCTGGTTGGACGTCTGGGAAGCCTACGTAATAGTAGTACTCGAAAGCCACCGTTGGGCAACAAGTAAATCGGAATCGGGGGGCGGGGGGGGTCTATTGAAACGTACAGGCTTCTCCCCCCCCTTCCCCATCACTTAATTGGAAAATTAATCAGTATTATGAAACACATACAAACGGAAACAGTTACTAAACACAAAGATCACATGAACAATGCAAATGCACACAGCAGTAAAAAATGTTGCAGACCAATTGAAGATATAAAAGTTCAATTCGAGTTCATCATTTTTCTAGCGTCCCCGCTCAATATAGCTTAGAAAAGTCATCACTTTTTTGAAAATTTGGGTTGAGCCCTGGGCAATAAAGTAGATGTTTTGCATTCATTCTGCTTGCTTTGCAGTTTTTGGCATTCAGCAGTGGTGGCTTTACCAAATCGTCAGTTCTGCCGTTACCCTCTATGTATACCTACATATGAGAGAATCCATTGAAATGCAATTTTTTTGTTGTTGCTTATGAAACATTTAATCTCGTGTGTACAAAATAAGATATTTGCTGATTCAGTGCGATGATTCTTCTTGACTGCTTTGAAAATTGTACCTTAGTTGCCACTTTTAGATAGTACATAATACTATATTTAGCTTTATCTGAAACAAACCTCGCAGGATTTTTAAGGTTAGATTATTTCAGTTGGTTAACTTGTCTGCTGCTTGGTTTTGGCTTGAGTGCTTCGCCGTGAAGTTTTGACTCGATGTTATTAGACTTACAAATTTCTAGCGTATAAAATTTATTTCCTTACTGAATCCCAGTTGCATCTTTTTCGTGATTTTACTCAGATGCCCGTACCCCCAAGAGCAGTGGCGCATCCCCCCCCCAAATAATGCAAAGAACCCCCCCCCCTCCCGAAAAAGATAAAAATACCATTGACCCCCTCCCTTTAACTACAAGTTTTCAATGGCGCAACCTGCGCCATGACCCTCCTACCTCCACCCCTAGTGGGCGTTCCTGTTTTACTTTTAAATATTTTCCACCTCTAGAGCTTGAGCCTAACAGTCAGTATTTCGCTTACAAACATTTTGACTACTTTAATTTGTAGAAAAGCACTGTTGCAAACTAAAAAAATTTCCAAACTCGTTATTTTAATTCTTGAAAAGCTGTCATACATTTTGGAATTTTTTAGTTAATTGTATTCCCCTTTTTTCAAATAAATTTGACCTTTGATCAAATAAAACAGTTAGGGTGAGCTTTTGTTATTTGGATAGGGTTCTATATGAACCCATAAAAGCAATTCCAACTAACCCCAAAAAGCATATGTTTCAATACTTGGTTCTAATTTCGTGTGACTGCAAGGTTACTGGAAAGCTTTATGAGTAGGCTTGCCAGACTTCTGAAATGTTCAACCGGGGCACTGAGATGCCCTCCTCTCCCCCTCCACCTCTTTTTCTTTCCCACCGTAGCTGGTATTCAAAAGGCTGTTTTTTAGAGTGTTTTAGAAGGTAGTTCAATCTCAATGCTATTATTAAATGGTTGCCAATTCTGAACCTTAATCAGGGGTAATTAATGACACAACCAGATAAATTCAAACATTTTATTTCTTACATGCTAATATTTATGAATTACTTAACTAAGAAAAAATACTTTGAATGAAACAGATCTAAATTGCTGCATACTGTGAAGCAAAGCAATTTCTCTGCCAGAGAATCTCTGGGTCCCCTCCAAGGTAGGTGTTAGGGCCGATCCTGCTTCTAAGCTCTGTTTACATAATAATTTCTTATTCCAACGCATACTTATTTTAATGAACAAAATAGAATTGGCCCAAAATAAGAGATTTCTAGCGCTTGTCTCATGATTCAGTGTTTAGAAATGTCTGTTAATACAACAATTTTGCAGCTAGGGATGTCTCCCCCCCCCTTCCAACCCACGGATTTAACATTATTGCAATTCTTAATACGGTAGGTTATGTAGCTGCAAAGACTTATGCTCCCCCCCCCCCCTCCCAGAAGATCAATTTTACTACGCTAGCGTGTCAACACTGAAAGCATCCCTGTTGTAAGAGGCAAACGGGACGTTGTGGTTAAGGCACACATGCACGATGTTCTCAATTCCCCCATCCAGGAGTTCACAAGAAGCTTCCCCAGTACAAATTCTATTGTGAAGGGAAAAGGCAAAATGCGCGTGATGGTGTTGTGAAACTGTTTAAAATTTACTAACAAAGGCGTCCATATCGGGGGGGGGTAAGTGAGGCTCAAGCGCCCCCCCCCCCTTAGAATTTAGAACTTCCTTGCTTTTAGAACTTTTTTTTCTTTGCAAAAATGTAAGAACATTCTTTCTTCAGCCGTTAATGAATAAGTTATTAAAAATGTCAAGTTTTAATAATGCACTGAAATCAGTTTTCATGGGGAAAATGTCTGAGCCCTCCCTTACAATTTTGCATATGGGCGCCCTTGTCTACTAGGGATATTGTTTTAAAAATGAAGGAGCAAAGGACTTCTTCATGGGCTAAATGTCCGGGAGGACTTTTGTGACATACTTGTCTGGGATTAAAAGAAGAACATCAACAGAGAGCGAAGCACGTGGTTCGAGTAATTGGGCGGGGCCTCCGTGCCAGGAGCAACAAATTGAAAAGTCATCGGCGGTGTGTAGCAGTCTGGTGCTGATGGTGTGACCGTGGGAGAGAACAATCACCTTACGGTGGAGTAAAATGAAGCGAATCTACGCGGAGGAGTAAGGGGGAAAAAATCTAAGAAAAAACTCGCACTGACAGACTTGCGTTTGGAGTCGGGACGGAGCGGAGAGCTATTTCAGATTATTCTCTCTGCGTTTTATTATTATTATTTTTTATTTTATTCTACTTCTCTCTCATTCCCTCCGCATAGCATGAAGGAGTTCGGTGCGACAGGCGCGGCAAAGAGGAGACGAAGGAGGAAGAGCAAGTGCATTAGGATACAACTGGCGGCGCGCTTTTGCCAATACTTTGGGATATCTTGGGAGGCGCGGAGAGACAGAAGGAGCGAGAGGCGGCCTAGGCGAGGTAAAAGACTGATAGCCTTGCAGAGAAGGACTTGGGGGGAGTCGCTCTCCGCATCTCACGTGCTCTTTCGGTCACGTGTCTGTCAAGGGGCATTGGGTCCTCTCTCTTTCTCTCTGCTACCTATTACGGGATCGCTCTATCTTCTGTTGTTCCTCTTTTCCCGCGCCACAGCTGTGTTTACCAACAGTTTCGCGCCCTCCCTCCTGGATGACCCCTGGAAAGAAGCAACTTGTTGCATCATTTGTTTTCTCTCTCTGCTCCTCAATCCTGGAAGGGGTTACATAATGTGGTTTTCCTCTGGAGGCTTTAGGCGCGCCTGTTGCCACGTGAATGGAATTGTTGAGGGAATGATTCGAAAATGTTGTGAATGGGAGGCGTTTCTAGGTCTGGGTAAGAAGAGAAAGATGTCTTTTATCGGCGCATTTTCGCAGCTAAATACTATTAATGAACTGTTGTTTAATTCGGAGGTTAATGATCAATAAATATCCTCTTAGCTCACTCGCAGCAATAGGGTGATGGGTGGGCATATGGTTATTGAATGATGAGTGAGATTTTTTCTGAGTAAATTGTGTTATCGAGGGTGATAGTTAACAGAACCATTTTATTTTTTAGCATTTATTTATTTATTTATTATTTTTTGTAATGCAACTAATTTATTTTTGAAAATTTAGTTTCTGTTAGGTGTCCAGGATCACAAAAGGGATCCTGGCGCTGTTTTTGCCACTGAAATTTTTAGCTGGTTGGGCTTTTAACTTTCTTTAGGGAGCTCCGTTGCATTGTGCCGTCATTCTTTTGGGGGATTCTCCCCCAAGAGTTGATTTTCAATCCTTTTCTCCAAGATAGAATTTATTTAGTCTTTATTTAAATCCTATGAAAAGAGTTTTCTATATTGTTGCTTGCTCTGCAATTGTTTTGAATTCAAGATCATGTCGAAATCTCCTGTTTTTATTCCTTTTAAAATTTAACACTGCCCCCCCCCCCTCCCCTTCCATTGTACAAAAATTAAAAGTTGTTTCCTGAATTGTTTAACTGGAATGATTTCATTGTAGCTTTAGTATCAAAATATTTTTTTTAATATGCTGTCGACAATTTGAACTTATATGTGGCTTTCACCAGTTTTTTTTTTTTTTTTTTCTTCTTCTTCTTCTTTCTTTCTTTTTTTTTTTTTCTTTCTAATTCGTTTATCTGTAGAATGTGTCTCACATTTTCTGTTTAAAAAAAAAAAATCTTTCTTTCCATTGCTAAAAAAATTTGACAATTTCTCTGTTTTTGTTCTTATCTGACTATATTTGTGGTTATTCATAACATCACGATTCCGAAAACGAACCCTTTACAAAACTTGGTTGATTCAGAGCGTTAACTGGAGAAAAACCTCCTTTAATGCTCAAAATGTTTCCCAAAATTTTTTCCAATGTACCATATTCATACTCTCAACTTCACATATTGACTTGTGTGTTTTTCAGATTTTGTTTTAATTCCCCCCTTGGTTTTTTCATCATGGGAATATATTGCTAAATTCGAAATTTATCGCATTTTTATGTAAGTGAAAAAAAAAAATTTCCAGTTCGAGAGGTTTTAAATGAAATTAACAAAAAATACTTTTATTACGCTACTTTTTCACTACGGTGTGCCATTTTGCTATGGAATAAAAGCAGGGTTGCTATCAGGGTTCGCCGATATATATCACGATATTGATTTTGAAAATATCATGATATTTAGATATTTTCGATATTTATTTTTTCAACTACGGTATTTTCAATACAAAAAGTATATTAATCATAGCAATATTGTTAATTTATCATTAAAAATAACTAAAAAGTTATTCACTATATTTTTATGATGTATTAATATAACAAAGAAATATAGTATTTATTTTTTACTTGTGTTTTATATTAATAAAATTATTAGTAATATAACAACTTTAATTCATGTTAAAAGTGATTAATTAAGTATTAAACCTTGCTCAGAAAAAAAGAAAATGTCTTATGACGGCACCAATTAATGCATATTATTTATTTCTGAGTCATATTCCTGTGCAAAAGTAACTAACAGAAGAAAAATGAGTAAAACAGTTAATGCTAAATTAACTCTATTAAAATTGATAAGAATATAGAATGAAATGTAGGATAAAAAAATGAAAGAAACCTTAATTTTAGTCTACATATTGTAATTATAATATGAGAAAATAAAAAGTGATTTGAGGATACATTTACTATTTTGAAGACTTTGTTTATGCTAATTGAAAATATCGGATATTTTTGATATTTTGGAAAATATCATATTTTCAAACCCTGGTTGATATTTTGTCCAATTTTTTGTAAAAAGTCGGGAACGCCGGAAGAAATTGGTCGAAACGGACGAAATGAAAAATCAACTGATTATTCATACATAAATTTATTTTTATGGTGTTGTAAAATTAGTATATAATTCTAATACATTATCTATTATGAATTAATCATTTAATTAAAACAGAATGATTGTTAACATTAGAATTTAATACATCCAAAAAAAAATAATAATTACACATAGGTGCAACTAATTTTAGATCATAATTTACTCAAAAGTAATACAATTTAATAATGTGAATAAGCCATTGGGCATGATTACACTATTATATATTGCAATAATAGAAATTAAACTCAATGGAAAAGTGAAATGAAATGCTTGGAGAAGTACATACAAAACGAAGATTTAATAGATTTTATTATTATTATATTGTTATGAGACTCCAACCTTTAAAACCTTTTGTTTTCTACTTTTAAATTTATGAAGTCACTTATGGGTAATTAACCTCCATATCACTGATAAACATCTTAAAATTTACAGCTGATGTGTTAGTTTTTATAAATGCTATTACATGCATTATAACTTATTAACACACTCATTTGATTTATATACACAATTTTACATAAACTTCAACTGATCTTACTTTTTTCATTTTAAAAATATTTTACAATCAATTGTTTATATGCATATTTATGTACATATATGCTATTTTTGTACTAACATATTACTTGAATAGGAAGAATCCATATAATCATTTATTATTTTCAAATTTTTAGCTAAAAACTTTCTGTTAATTGAAAAAGTGAATGAAATGGACAAAATGACATTTTGTTCGGGACAAGTTTTTCCAGATTTTTTTTATTTTTATTTTTTTTTTTTATTTATTTATTTATTTTTTTTCCCCGGGGTGGACAAAGTAGGACAACCCTGAATAAAAGTGCGCTGCAAGAAATTCTTAGCTCTTGATTCGTAAACCATTGAAAAGAAAAAAATCAATGAAATGCACGAACATATGGTTCAAGTAACTTGACGGGAAACAAAGCCCTCCTTTCATAAAATCTGTGAGGGTTCTTCCTTATTTCGTCACCATCTTTAATATGGCGGTATCTCCTCGTTTTGCCTCCTCCATCCTTGGAAGAGGAAAGAACCCTAAACCAGTGTATTGCCATCTTTTATTTAGCTCTTAAAAATGTCTTCCTCTTTGGTTTATTGGTTCGCTCTAAGCTCCGCCCCTTTCGCCGCATGCATGTACCTTTTGCAGCAGCAGTATCGATTTTTTTGGAAGAAGCAGCAGCGTTTTATTCTGCCGGAGCTTAGTCACCGGATTATAAAAGCTGCAAATAGAATGCCGGGAGCGATTTTCTCAGCGATTTGTTTTCTTGCTGTGTTTGTTTCTCCCCGGTTTTGCTTCGAGACAATATGACGACTTTCTTTTCAGGGGAGGAAATTAGACTGGAGAGAGGAATTTTATAATTTTTGAAAAATATACGTGGATGGTTTTTTTTTTTTTTTTTGGATCATTAACGCGTCTAATTTTTAAAAGGATAATTACGACATTCATTCGGTAAGATGTTGCAAAGGCGGCAGTCATTAATGTCTAAATTATGAATGTGTGAGCCAATTAACTTTATTGCTTCAGTCTAGTCATTGTGTGGCGGTGTTATTTTTGTGAATCAAACAATCACCTTTGATAGAAGTAAATTTCTGCGAAGCTAGGTTTTTGGTTGTGATTGGCATTGTAATATTTATTATGTACTATATGATGTAATAATGTTTTAAGGGATTTGTTAATAAACGATGTGATGCCTTTTTACTTGAATTTCTTTGAATGCAATTTTTCTTACAGGGGTTTGCAATTTCTTCGCTCGAAAAATTACTTTTTTAATTTTCGTGGTTATTTCAATGTATTCAAGCGTTACCGTCGCAACACGTTTGTTGCAACGGTAACGATTCAAGGGCCACATCGCAAATGTTTTGAGGCGAGACGGGCCAGTATCCAAAAATACTTCAGCTCAAATAATGTTTTAGTGACCCCCCCCCCCCCCCTCCCACCCCCGCAAACACCCACGACGGTTTTTGAACGGAGCGCTCCGTACCATTGGCGTTGCCAAGATTCACTTTAGGAAGGGGCAAGCCAAGGCAAAACAGGATAGCAGTTTTCATCTGCCCCCTCCCCCCGGTGCCATATCTTCATTTTTTCGAGACGAAGCAAAGTCTCGACACTGCCGCCCTTACATATCTTGCTTCAGTTTACTACATGCATTAACACTTAATTTATTTAAAAAAATTAATGAATTTTAAAAATTCAAGATATGTTTAACTGCGATGAATTTTCTGTGTGCTATTTATTGCTTTGAAGAAGAGACAGATAACTAAAGTTATACAAGTCCTCGACAGTTTTAGACTGTCTTTGAATCAGAAGAAAAGAGGCGGGGGGAATGGAGTGATAACCTCCGGAAGTCTTAAAGACAAAGTTTTGGTCAATGTTTAGCGGGGTTAGAGATGGGGGGAAGGGGGAACAAGGTTGGTTCAGATGCTCTCTTCGGAAACTTTTTAGGATTGAAGTCCTGAAAACACATTTCGGGATATCTGTGAGGATGGTTTCAATAATTGAAACTTTGAATAGCGACAACCCTATGGTTGGACCACTTTAGCTAAAGTAACCCAACATCAGTAGCGGATCCACAGGGGACGTGGGGGAGGGATCGCCCCCCTTCCCCATTTTTTTTTTTTTTTTTTTCAAAATTCGGAAAGTTTCCGGGAATAGATCATCAAAATCTCTTTTCTCCCTCCCCCCACTCAACAGATCACAAAAAATGTATTTTGCAACCTTAATTCCAAAACATTTTCCAGGGAATAGTCCCTCAATCCCTCCTCTCCAATGTCATCGAAGATCATCAAAATTTTTGAGTTTTTAAAGCTTCAATTTCTAAAAAAGTTCGCCGGAGTTGAAAACTTTTTCGGAATTTGAGGGCCTTCAATTACGTTTTTTGAACTTCAGTTCCGAAAAGATTCCGGGGGAGAGCCTCCGATCCCAAGCCCTTCCCTTAACATCAATGAAGTTCCACTAACAATGCGTTTTTGGAGCTTCAATATGAAAAGTTGAGGCAAACGCGCCCTTAACTGCACCAAAGATGGCCAACCACCCCATTTCAACTCTCGAATTTCCAGCAATTCCCGACGGAAAGTTCCAGGACCACCGTGACAAAGCGGTGGTCCCGAAAGTTCCAAACCCAGTTTCTTCCCCCTACGTCATAAAAATGGCTTACAACTGCGTTTTCAGGAATTCCAATTTCAAACAATTTCCAAAGAGGAGCCCCCACGTCCCTCATTCGTCATCTTTCAACATCATTTAAAGATCGTCTAAAAACAACATTTTTGGAACTCTACATCGAAAAGGTTTCTGGGGAAAAGTTCTGAACCTCATCTCATCAAGGATGGTCTACCATTGCGTTTTTAGGATTGCAGTTCCGAAGTTTTTTCAGGGACAGTTTTTTTCCCCGGCCCGCCAAGTTTTCAGTACCACTAAAGATATCTAAAATAGCGTTTTTGAAGCTCTAATATTAAAAAACGACTGGGGAGAGATTCCTGAATCTTATCCTTACCCTTTTCAAGAAGCCAAAGATAGCAAACAATTGTATTTTCAAAAATAAATTTTTAAAAAATTCCGGAGAGGAGTTCCAAGCCTCCCTCAAATAGTCTAAAAGTGCGTTCTTAACAAAAAATTTTGGGGAGGGGGGGGGGACCATTAAACAACTCATTCAACGAACAAATCTATAACTATCTTCAAATTTTATTTACAAATGCAATTTTAGTATTTCATTATGTTCAGCACGAAAACTGGTAAAAAGAAATGCCATCTTGATACTGCAACCTTTCTTTCATAATGAAAAAATATACAATTGATGACCTAAATGGGTACTGAAAATACTTCACGAGTCTTCAAACGAATCAGAAGTTGTTGAATTGAATTTAGATACAGAATATTAGTAGAAATTCATTTTTTTTTTTTTTTTTCAATTTTTTATTCTTTTGTGTGTGTATGTGATACTCAAAACACTTATAACTTTCATTCAAACTCTTTGAACGATGCAAATTATTCAAAAAAAAAAAAAAAAACCTTCAATTCTTAAACGTTTTTAAATTGTATTTTTATTAGTCAAAATCCCTTCCCCCCACTACTAAATTGCCCCTCCAATCGTCTGGATTCGCCACTGCCCTACACTATTGGTTTTGTGATATTTTTACCAACATTTTTTTATATGACTTATACTTATGTGGAAACTCAATGAGGGTAAATTGCTTTTTTTTGGGGGGCACTTTTAGGCCTCTAGCAACCCTGCTGTAGGAACCAAAGAAAAGGTAGGCTACTTTACTTAAGCGTTTTATTTCCATTCTTCATTTATGATAACAATTTTCGGAAGCACGGTAATGGTAAATTACTTATTTTTTAGGCACCTTTTAGCCCCTGGCAACCCTGTTTAGTTCACGTGAAAGAAGTAGAAAACTCTTTCGCGTTTTATTTACAACTTTTACTCTTCATTTGTGGTAACTATTTTTGGAAACTCGATTAGGGTAGGGTCGAGCCTAGTGGGATCTTGCTCTATTATATTTATGTTGCAAGAATGAATCGGATATCGTTTCCATTTAAGTTTTGAGTTTTTTTACTGACATAGTCGAAGGTCCTTCATTGACATAACATAGCTTTTTGATCAAGAATTATTTTTCTCTTCTGCTGTTCATTCTCAAAATATACTGATAAATGTCTTTGAAAAAAATTTTTTTGTCAATTTTAAGACACCAATTTGAAAATAAGAAGAAAGAATGCGTTCTATTGAACCCTTGTGTGATCTCCGTAGAACCCTGAGGTTCCGTAGAACGCAATTTAAGAAACGCTACTCTATAGAAACATCTGACTGAGTATTTATTGACTTCACTTTCTCATAAATGACTTGTGCGGTGATCAAGAATATTCTTCCCGAGTGAAGATCAACAACGTCACCTGATTAAATTCGAAGAGTCATAAAGCAAAAGAACATTGTCGATTGTCAAATAAAAGAGGAATGTATGTGTATAGGCAGCACATTTAATGTGTCTGTATAAATGTATCTCTACTAGTCGATTTTTTTTTTTTTTTTTTTCGAATTTCAAAAACTTTCCCATCGTGAGTCCCGAATTTCATTGCTTTTCCCGACATCATCAAAAATGGGCCTTCAAACAATTTTTTTTGTACTTCAATTTAGAAATATTTTTGAAGTAGAAACCCGATCCCCTTCCTTTACATTGTCAAAGATCTTCTGAAGTTTTTTTCTTAGAACGATTTTAAGAAAAAAAGCCGTAGAGAGCCCCAGCACCCTATCCCTTCCCCTAGCGTTGCCAAAATGTCCTCTAGTCGCCTTTTTCAGATTTCAATTCCGAAAAACTTCCAACGTGCCACTTCCGTTACACGTTGTTTACTACTATTGCATTTTGCACTGTCTGCCGAAATTCTTAATTGAAACATTATGAAACTTCTATTTAGTCGCACTACTTTTTTAAAAATGAATTTTGAATTGGTACAAGCAAGAATGATACAAATTGAAAATAAAATATTGATCAACAATAGAAAATAACAAAAATTAAATGCTTCCCCAAAGATATTCATTAGTAGAGTACTAAATGATTTTTAGTTGTCATAAGTAGCGCAAACAGAGAAGTTGTTGTCGCGGGGGTGGGGGTTCTCATAAGTCCTTTATGAGTATGGTATTCAAAATACCATAATAACCATAATTTTGAATACCATGGTATTCAAAATACCTCATATGGTATTCAAAATACCATATGAGGATTCGCAATGTGGCTGACAGCAATGGGTGTCCTCCACTCCAGTTTTTTTTTATTCTTTCTAGTCCAAGTTTTATTATATTGATCGTAATTTTCCTTATTGTATTGAAAGAAAAAGAAATAATGCTTACTATATATTCATATTTTCCTACATGCGATGTTACTTTCTTCCAGTTTTTGTTTTATTTTTCCTTTTTACCATTTCCTCATCACCCGTGGACGGATTTTCGATGAATCCTAGGATGGAAATAATCGATAAATATATGACCTTCATCATATTTCTACAAAGGGCATCTTGACATTTAAAACTCATTGGATTCATGCTTCATTGTTTTCAATTGAATCGACGTTCGGGCTTTCAAATTTATTGTCTGACGTGAAAATTGAATGTAATGAAATTCTAGTTTAAATGTGTTCTTTTCGAAATTAATGAATTGGTTTTCAATTAAATCTCACTCTTTCTGATATGTCAATTAGTTAACATGTTCTCTATCCATAAATTTAAAAAAAAATCATCTAAGTATTTACTTCGTTGAAATATTAAAATCATTTATGCCATTTACCAAGTTATTTTGCCTTTTTTTTTATATAGTTGCTGAAAAATAAGAAAGACCAATCTCTTCACTTTTCTTGGCCGGGGGGGGGGATCTATGCATTGGGGGGCTTCAATAGAAGCGCAATTTATTACATGTTGTAATGTAATTGGTACTGGTTCAACATTTAAATTCGTCTTTATGAGGAGATCAAAACTGAACAACATGCTCCCAGTCGGGGGGGGGGGGCCTGTTGACCCGGACCCGAGCCTAAAGGGAGTCCGAGATTTTTTAAAATGAGGGGTGAAATATATGTAGATACGTAGGGGTAAACAATATAGAGGGGGTCCCGAAAAAGACATTTGTGACGAACCCCAAAATTTCTGTTCATACCCCTGCTCCAAATAAAATGTTATCAAAATTCTGTTAAGCCAGGGAAACTTAAGAATTGTGTAAATAGATAAAACCCTGAATTCCGTTCTCTTGTTACTTGCTATTAAGCTCTGATTTCTGTAAGGACCCAGGATCTCCAAATCATGCTATAAAAAAACAGTTTTAGTACTTCGTTCACAACTCGACAACTTGGTGTGAATGGGCCATTGCATGTGACAAAAGGACATGGGAAGTAGGTTTGTCGATAGGTTTTGGTTTCATAAATAAGAATAGAACAAGCTAGAAATTGTATTTTTGATAGCAACTGTAAAGATTTGTCATACGAACTATGTAGAACATTAAAAGTAAGTTATTTTGAAGAAAATAATTGAACGATATGCAGTAAAATGTCTGGGAACGGTACGCATGCGAGTACCGTTCCGTCACGGTTATTTTATTGCATATTCTTCAATTATCTTATTTAAAAACAATAACTTTTAATGTTCTACGTAATGGTTATGCCAAATCTTTACTGTTGCAATCAAAAATAAGTTTTCCAACTTGTTTCTTTGTATTTATGAAACAAAATCCTACCGTCAAAACTACTCCAATATCCCGTGTTCTGTCACATGGAATGACCCGAATTTGTTCGCAAATATGAATATATCTGCGACTGTTTTTTATTTTTTGTTTAAATTAAACTTCATTTCTTTTTTCTTGTATCAAAAGTATTATCTACAAGTATTTTATCTCTATATATTTTCAATGAATACATAAATTTATAAACCGTTTTGTTTCCTTTTTTTTTTTTACACAAAACACATATCCAAAATTTTGCTGAAGAAACAGGCTTGCGCAAAACCATGGACATTTGAGAGCATCGTGCAAAATTTGTCGTGAAAGATATCCATTAAAAGTGCGTAGTATTGCTGTAATAGGTTTTAGAACGACCTAAAGCCTTTGAGTTCTTTTCTCAAGTGCGCACCTAATATCAGTATTATATAACTAATTTTCACAGTGTCATTATTGTTTTATTGATATATAATATGTTGCGTGTGGGGAGGGAAAATATTGCCATTCAAGATGTCGGGGGGATCCCTGATGTGTTCTTTGTACGTGGTGTCCCGAAATCAAAAATCGGGCCCTGCTTACTATGCTACACTGCCAGACTAAGCTTTTGAGTCCTGCCTAACTAAGACACCATTTTTAGATCAGCAACTATTTCTCTTTCTATTTCTGCTTATTTCCGTAATCTAAATGAAGTATACTCAACATTTTCCTACCAAATGAACGACATACCCTCACTTTACTGCCAGCTTAGAAATCCGATCTTAACCTCATGCGGGAATGTATTTCACTTGCTCATCACTGTCAACAATGTTATAACTTTCGAGTGTTCCAAAAAGGAACCTATACCCCTGGGGTTCCCAACTTTTCCGATGTCGGGCACTTTTTGAAAAATTGGAAGTTTCTCATACAGGGGCGTGCACAAGAGGGGAGGGGGGAGGAGAAAAGACACCTGGGCTGGGGCCCGAGATTTTTAAAGTTTAGAGACGAAGTACATGGTGGGACGTAGGGGTAAACAATATGGAACGGGGCCCGTAAAAGTCATTTGACGGGGGCCCCAAAATTTTAGTGCATGCCCCTGTTCCCATAGCACTCTAGTCTACATCTGTTGTATGGGCACCCACTTGCGGATACCTCGCGCAACCCCACTTTGTACTTAACCTCTAATTTTTTTGTCAAATCAATTTTAATTTCAAGTCAATTTCGTATCAAGATATTTTCTGCTGAAGATGTCACTCTGTCGATCGCTATCGTCATGTGAATGTTGGTGCTGTTCATTGTATCTGTATGTAGTTCAAGTTCGGTTTTCAGATTTCAACGGAAATCATTTTTAGTGGCAAAAAGTTTATACTATTAATGAGCCTCTAGTACAAGAAAGTTACGTGTGTCTAGTTATTTATTTGGCTAATTATTTTATTTTTATAGAACGTTTAACGTTTTAAGTCGGAATTTTTACTTTTTAATGGAACTTTTGCTAGGGATGTGACCGCAAGATTTTTGACAACTCTTCACAACTAGATTTCCGTAATTCTGCTCAATGTTATTTATTTTTAACCATCTTTTTTTTTTTTGGGGCGGGGAGAGGCTAGGATCCACCGAATCTGAAATGTTCTCAAATATTTTTTAACATATTAACGCTATTATTTTCATTTATTTTGGCCTAGCTGCACTTGCTTATAGTCCGTATTTTTAATTTTGAAATTATTTTATTGACTGAAAAATAATCGCAGTGAAAATGTCTAGACTATTTGTGGCTGCTTAATATTTATAATTTTTACTGCTCTGTACTTAAACGATGAATAAATAAGGTTTATGTGTTGGATTCCTTTAGACCTTGTTTTATTTTCAGAATAAGAAGTGCAATACTTTTATTATAGGGGAGTGAATTAGTTAACTTAGCATCACTATAACACTAATGAGAAATAATTGAACTCTGATATTTTATGTGTAACGGGAAAACCATTTTTTCAGATAAGCAGTATCGCAACGGCGCGGCGTTTCGGCACCAATTAACTCTTGTTTCGGGAGCATACTTTTATACTATTGTAAACGAAATTAAAGGTTCCAAATAGGGTCACGCCTATCGACATCGATGTTTTCGAAAAATATCGATGTTGATGCATTGTGGGTTCGATGTTTTTATAACACCGATGCCTTGTGTTCGATATTTTTCGCTTTGTTGTTAATTCATTAAATATTTAAAATGGTTGTTTCTTCATATGTTTTAATTTTTTATGTTTAGTAATTTTCGTGAGTATATAAATAAAATATATTTTCCTTTTTTTGAGTTAGTACTATTTATGTCTGTCAGTTTAATTGGTTACTGTGTTATTGAACATTGAAATTTATGAAAACATGCTGTAAGTCAATCTTTATTGAATACTTTCATCTTTGGAGCTAATGATGATGCATGTTTGATGTACAGTGCAATCCCATATCAAGGAACCTCAAAATTTGTTAGATGTAACGGGAATTTCGCTGTAGTGGAATTTAAGCATTGTACTGAAAATGAAATTCGTATTATCTGCGGGCGGCGTATAATCCGCAGGTTCTAATGTCGGCCTAAAGAAAAAAAATCTTCGTATAATCCGCGGATAATACGATGTAAAAAGAATAAAGTTTTGATTTAACATACAATTTTAGCAACTAAGTTAAAATCGTGGAGAAGTAATAACTTTTAAGGTATAATCAAAATTGATCTAAAAAATAATCATTTCTTCTTGAAATCGTGATTATTGTACCCTAATTACTTAAAGACAAAGTGTCAAGACAAAGAAGCAGTCTAATCTTGTACAAATAAGGGCTTCGTCCGTAACTGTATGTTGTTTATTTTACATAGCCTGAATCGCCTAAGAGGGACATTGAAGCTATGTAAAATAAACAACATATAGGCAGCGATGGAACAATCAAGCTATGTGAAATAAACAACATAAGGGGTCGTTCATTAATTACATAAAGATGATTTTGGCAAATTTTTACACCCCTCCCCCCATGTAAGGGAACCTAAGATTTTTCCACCCCCCCCCCCACCCCATTCTTAAGTAAGACTCTATTTCATTTTTCAAAATAATGTATAACGAATCTAACATCACTGAAATCGAAATTAAATTCACTATTATTAAATTAAACCTTTTTGTGTAAAGAAATATTTACTAAAAAGTTGAAATTTAGACTGAATGTTTTTTCGGAATTTTTTTTTTTTTTTTTTTGAATATGATGCGATACTAATTGAAAAATAAAATATGCCATACATAGTGCGACTCTTTTATTATATTTTACACTATTCATTCTTTGTAAAACAAATAAAAAAACAGCTCATCCTAACACGTTTTTTACCTTCCACACGCAAATGAAATATAATCCCTGTCAAGCCACTCAACCGCGCGATTTCTAATGTAAAATATTGAATTGGAAAACATTATGTAAATATGAGTTTGCATCCCCCCCCCCCCCCAAGGTAAGGGTATGTATAAATTTTTCCAACCCCCTCCCCTTCGCGACCCTTACATAATTAATGAATGGCCCCTAAAGGCAGCGGTGAATCCTGCTGTAAATATTGAGGTTCAATGTGTTGTTGCAAAAAAAAAAAGAAATAAAAAAGGTACTATATGTGTGACTTTTTGACACCATTTCGTGGCAAATAACAATAAAAACCAATATGATATTTTAAAAATATTTCTTAGCAGTTTTTACTGGATTAACAGAAGATATGTAAGAAGTTTTAGGTAAAAGTTTTATTTTCGTAGGAAAATTCTAATTTCAGTGTTGGCTCGTGGGAGGGAGATGCCCGGGACCCTTCACTTTTTTTTCAGACAATAATTTATAACTTTTTATTAATTTTCCTTTTTTTCTTTTCTGTTTTTTTGTGTGTGTATGCTTGAAATAATAATAATTTTTAAAAAGGATTATATATGTGGAAGGCGAAGGGGGATCTGGAAATATATTTTTAAATTTACTTTGTTGCATCTGTGTTCATGATATTTGATAGTTTTTTCAACAAAAAAAAATTGATGATTATGACTCTTACATTTATTTCACTAACAATGATATTTTTCTTACTTCGTCTAAATGTTATCAAATGAGGTTAAAATATGTTATAAAAATATTTTAAACTCAAAATTGATGCTGGAATTGAAAAGAACAGATATTTTTTTGTCAAAAAATAGGGTTTGTTTCCATATTATGTGGGGAAAAAATGTTGATATGTCAGGACCACTTTTTGTGGAATTGCCCTCTCAGCGTATAATCCGCACCTCAATAACTATGTACCTTTTAAATAGATAATCCACGAATTATATGCAGGAAATTACAGGACTGAAAATTTATTTCGCTGAAGGGTATATCTCGTTTTATTGCCAATCGTTGTAACAGGATTTCATTGTGCTTATACTCAGTACGATTATTTTAGTTGTAAAATATACAATATTTGAAAACATGTCCTAATAATATTTTTTTTCTTGCAGCTCTTGATTCAAATCGAAAATCACTTGTACAAAAGCATAGAACATAGAGCATCCCTTCTTATTGTTGTTTGGTCATGTCTTTCTGTAAAAAACAATTATTTCCGAAACTTAGAAAAAATATTCCACATGTTGTACAGGTATGTGCAAATTGGAATTTGTTTATTAATTATATTGGTCGCAGAGCAATGTGGATCATTGTTTGACCTCTTTTTGAGTGAACATTTTTGAGGTTCTTTTTATCTTTTTGTGCCCTCTTCCCTCTCCCCACTGCACCAAGTTTTAAACATTACTGAAACATTAAACGAGTTGTTTTCAAAAGGAATTCAGGTTGAGTTTAATGCCGTGTATAATTAAAGAAGTTCTGGCTGAATATCGCCAAACTGATACTGGATTCGGTGTCTCATTTTTAGCGCTAAATTTGTCTCCAACTTGGCGATATAGCGCCAAATTGACAAAAAAAAAAACCTTTGCAACACTTTGCCAAGTGGTTGCCAATTTCTGACGTTGCTTCAGGTTTTTTTACACCCCTCCCCCCCCCCCTCAACTGAAAGCTACCCTTTTTATTTCCAAGAGAGAATGAGATAAATCAAAAATACATTATCTGCAATTCAAATTTAAATTTTAAGCTATTTAAGCTTAACTTTCTTGTTGTAGAGCTTTTGTAATCAAATTTAACCAGCTAAGTCTTTTTTTTTTTTTTTTTTGAGCAATTTTCTTCATCTAAACTTGGTTGAATCTCTAAAATCCCGACATTTTCTAATCACTAATTCATTAAAAATAAATTTTAAAAAGAATGCTTTAAAATTAAAGAAAACTGAGTCTTTATGAAGAGCTTAATAAAGGAAAAATAAAGGGCCACTTTCCATATTATGCCTGTTTTTTGAAAAATTCTCAATTATTCAGTGGAAGAGTTATGGAATTTCAATTCTAAGATTCTCTTCTGCCCTTTGTAAGCAATAACATTAATTATATTAGAATTTTGACTTTGTTCATCCTTTTTGCTAGGAAATAAATATACTATCATATACTCCATTATTATATGTACATTTTAGCAATGTATTTTACTTCTCCCTACTGCTTGTATAAAATTCTTTTGTTTAACAAACTGCAGAGGGGGGGGGGTACTTTAGGAGGGCAAACTTTAAAGAGAAAACAACATTAAACCACGCCCCCTTTTTGAAAAATACATTAATTTTTCAAAACTAGATGAGTCAATTGTAACCCCTCCCCCCCCCCCCCCCACCCCACCCCTCCCATAAATAATGGATTTAAAATTAAGATCTTTTTTTTTTTTCTGAACAGTGATTTTTATCGAAATTTTTATAATAAAGTACAATTTGAGTTCCAAAAATGTTGATTTTGGTACATTGGTGGTATGATTGAAACTAATACTTTATCACTAATCTTGCAAAAAGTGAATGGTGATGATTAGTAAATGTGAATATAAAATATACAACATGCATTTGAGAAATAATTTAGTGAAGAATATGCAAATTGTTAAAATTACTTTTAATTAATCGGAATGAGGAATATATATTGTCCTTTACCTGGAAACAGCTTTCAATTTAAAAATTTATTTTTTCCATTGATATATATATATATTTTTTTATTTTATTTATTTATTTATTTATTTTATAATTTATTTATTTATTTATTTATTTATTTTTTGAAGCTTATTTAAAACTATTTATTTTCCTTAAAATTTTTTATCTCTAGGTTTATACCAAAACTTTAATAAAATGAACATTAGTTCTGAGTAATGTATTTTTGCTCATGAAAGCAAATTGTATGTACTTTTATTAAATAAAATAAATTTTAATCAAAATTAAAAAATATATAGTGTGATAAGTAAAACTGTTTTGTTTTAAATATTTCTTTCATAATGCTGTTTTTTTTTTTTTTTTTTTTTTTGCGTACTTGTCTAGAACATTTTGGGTATTATTTTATTTTATTTATTTATTGATTTTCATGAGCCTCTTAAATTAAAGTGTGCTCTTTAGTTTTTTCTTAAGTTGTTTTTTTTTTTTTTTTTTTGTATTTGGGGCATTCCAAGGTATTTTTGACATTTATGTAGAATCCGTAACGTGACCTTTTTTGCCATAACTTTTTAATTTACTGTTTGATTAGCATATTATTTTATTCTGATCTTTTCCTACCAACACACCAGCTCAAATTAAAATAATTTGCAAATCAAACGGTAAATTAAAAAGTTATGGCAAAAGAAGGTCACATTACGGACTCTACATAATGACCAAAATACCGTGGAATGCCCCATTTGCATAATCTAAAAAACCCTGTTAGTGTTAGATTTTAATATGTACTTAAATACTGTTGAATGAAGAAAATACTTGATTTAAGAAAATGCAAGCTCCATTTCTTTTTCCCTATTTTCAGAGAAAGTGCCATGACAATATTTTGTGGGCACTGGCCCAAAGTAAATATTGTCTACAAAAGGGGCTTGGCTCGAGCCTTAATACAGTTTTCACACAATATGAGCCAATTTGTAAAAGGATCAGAAGGCCTCTGTTCTGCCCTAGTGCTGGCAACTTATGATCCATGGGGCGATCCAATGATTCCACAACTTATCAGCAAAGAAGCAGTTGATGAAAAAATAGGTAAGATAAACTTTTATTTTCAAAATTAATGTGCACTTCTATTTTTTGTATATGTGAAAAGTTTCGATTACAAGAGTCTTGATATTGTTCTTACAAAATGTTCATTGTAACTTAGTGAGACCATATTAACACGAATGATCGATCACGCCGAGTCTAACACAAATTGTAAAATGGTAAACTACTGCATAAAAAAAAATTTAAATGTAAACAGAAAGAAAAGTCTTTGCCTTGAAGTACTTGTTACATTTGTTCCGAAATCTTAAATACAAAAAAAGAAGAATATTTCATCTAAAACAGCGGCTCTCAATTGAGTGGCACGCCTCCCTACAGGGCCATGGAAGAGTTGTAGGGGGTGGAAGAGAGATGCATAAGGGTCATTCCATATCAAATCAACCAATAAAAAATAAATTTTGAAGGTCAATGTTTTGGATTGTTATGATTTTTTGTCTGTTTATTATACTTACCTCCAGGATAAAATAACTGAAGTTTCAAATTTTTTCAAAAATTCTTTGCGAAGTTATGCATTTTTTAAATTTTGGAGGAATCCGAAATTTTGCATTGATTAAAATCTTAAGAGGGCTATTATTAGAGTACTATTTGACTTAGAAGTCTACAATTGGTGCTGTTTTGTTCAGTCCTTTATGAGGTTTTCAAAAATATATAACAAAGCCTAGTTGCTAAAAAAAAATTTTTTTTAAATTTTTTTAATAAAAAAGTTTTTTTTTAATTTGTAAAAATTCAAAATCGAAATTTTTAATTTTCTTGAAAAAAATATATGTGACTTAGCCTTTAGTTAGCAACATTTATTCAAAATTTCAAGATGGCATTCTTTTGGTATCATGCAGAAAATTTTTTTTTCCTCTTTCAACAGTGCTTTAATGGGTCATTCCATGTCAAATCAACCAATAAAAAATAAATTTTTAAGGTCAATGTTTTAGAATGTAATGATTTTTTATCTGTCTATTACACAACTCCATGATGAAAAATCTGAAGTTTCAAATTTTTTCAACTATTCTTTCCAAAGTTATAATTTTTTTTAACTCTGGAAGCATCATAAATATTACATTGTTTAATAATCTTTAAAAGGCTATTATCAAAGAACTAATTGACTTAAAAGGTTAAAACTTGTGCTGTTTTCTTCAGTATTTTAGGAGGTTTTAAAAAATATGTAACAAAACCTAGCTACAAAAAACAAAATCATTTATTTTAAAAAAAATATATTTGTAAAAATTAAAAATCGAAATTTTTAATTTTCTTGAAAAAAAAAATGTTACTTAGTCTTCTTTAAGCAACATAAATTCAAAATTTCATGATGGTATTTTTGTGGTATCATGGAGAAAAAAAAATTTTCTTTTTCAAACAGTTGAAAGAAAAATTGTTCTAATGAAAAGAAGTTCAAGTTTAAACTGGGACTATTGCATAGAAAAACAAGTACTTGGCAGTATTGCAAGCATATTAACAAGTTTAAACAATTTTTTCGGTGAAAAAATATTTATTATTGAATAAAAAATCTAAATTTTATTTAATTTTGAAAACTTCAATTCAAAAGTTACTGAAATTTTGTAGCCATATTTTAAAAGCAAATTTAAGTTTTATTTATGTATAATTTAATTGCTGCAATATAAAATTTAATATTTTTTAAGCCCATTAAGAAGCAATTTGAGATGTGTGTCACTTTGCTACTATAGAACTCAATTTGTAAGTCCTAGTATAGATATATACTTTCTTCTTATGTAAGATTTCGGTTGCTTTTGCCATCTCCTCTTTCGAGACTTGGTATGTTCTGCTTGTAGCAGAACATACCAAGGGACAGGATGTAATTTGTAGCAGAACATACCAATGACAGGATGTAATTTGCACAGAACAAAATTTTTAGGAGTGGTCAAAATGTCAGCTTTTTTTGGATAAATGAATGATGATGATGGTTCGCTAGGATGAAGGAAAGAAACCTGGATTTCTTCTTCTACCTGATCTTTTGAAATTACATATCCTATCCACCATTTGCTGTCATAGGCACAAGCAAACTAGCCCACAATTTCTTCAAACTGTACATCCTCATTATGAGGGCTCATGAACTTGGGATCCTCTGTACTAGAGCCTGGTTTTGGATCTTTGCTGAACTCACTCATAACATCATCAGTTTCAGGAACTGAAGAATGTTTTTGCTTACTTAATTGTATGCGACATGCAATACAAATTTTCATTCCTTCTTCAATGCCATATGTTAGTGTTGTCATCCACAAGCTTGCAGTTCTTAGATCTTTTTTCACCCAATGTCCTTCCTTTTTAAATGAATTGCAGCAAAATATGCTCCATTGTTTATCCATTTTCAACTGAAAGTTGGCTCTTAACAACAAAAATATGCATAAATTTAACATTAAAATAACAATAAAACTTGGAAAAAAATTTCTTGAAGAAAGCAAGCAATAAAATTTAGAATGTGCACTGTCCAAGAACATATAAAGTACTGAAGATTTCAATGCTTCTGCAGTGGGAGAAAGCAGAAGGTTTTCATATTACACCAGGAGAAAGCCTAAGGGTTCGTTACAGCAGGCAGCTGATGAGTGGGAGTCGCTACTTAGGGGATGGGTAGCAGAGATGTAGGTGCTGAAGCATGACTCATGATGGTCAAGCCCTTCTACTGTATCAGCCCATGAACATAGGATTGAAAAAATGTTGATTAGAGACCTTTGCTTTACTCAATTATTTCAACACTTTCGATTACGGACCATTTGCCATCGATAAGTAGACTAATAATGATACCACAATAATGCCATCATAAAATTTTGCATAAATGTTGCTAAAGTAAAACTTAATAACATAAATTTTTTTCAAAAAAATTAAAAATTTCGATTCTGAGTTTTTTTTAATTAAAAATTTTTTTTTCAAAAAAATGTTTTTAAAAAAAAGAAAAAGGTAGAACTAGGTCATGTCATATATTTTATAAAACCTTATTAAATACAGAGCAAAACACTACCAGTTTTAACTCTTTGAGTCAAATAGTTTTTTTATTACGGCCGTTTAAAGAAAACGTGTCAGGTAAAATTTTCAACTTCGTCAAAACTTTAAAATATTATAACTTGAAAACAAATGAATGAAAAAATCCAAAACTTTGCATATTTTCTCTGTTGTGGTAATACTCCATTGGAACAAAAAATGAGCAAAATCTAAAGACATGACGTTTTGACCATTGGTTAATTTGATATGGACCCATAAAGGATAGAACTGAAAATAAAACAAAAAAATAATTTTCTCAATTGTATGTACACTTTTGTGTGTGATGAATATTAATTAACTGTATCAGCTCTCTCATTAATGTTGAGAAGGTGATTGATGTGCACACCTTGCCCAGATCCTAAATTACCTCAAAAAATATTTATTTTTTCTATTCTCAGATCATGTACTAATCAGGACCATACCAGACTTTTGTTTCAAGAATGTTTTACCAAACAATTTCTTGAAAAACTGATGCTATCAATAAAATATGATTTCATTCATTTTTGCTATTGGTTTTTGTTACAATAGATTATTTGAAGTGGGCTGCTTTACATGTTACTTTTTGCTGCTTTAAGGACAAAAAGCATGAGCAAATGAACTCAAACGAGTAGGTGTGTGTACCATATGGGGCAGGTGAATTAAAAGTAATATCTACTTCTTAAACGTATATTTTTTGACACTCATTGCAGCAGTGGAAAGCAATAGGATGTAAGTGAGAAAATGAAAATGTTGTGCTAAATGTTTGCAAGAATTGTATTGCAGTTTTTGCTAACGTCATTCCCAAGTTTTGCGGAATGATGTTAGCAATAACTGCAATAAAAATAAATATTGCAGTTATTGCTAACATCATTTATACTGCAATAAAATAAATATTGCAGTTACAAAACTGATTTATATTAATTTTCAACAATTATTTAATTTTTTTAGTGGAATTTAAAAAACAAATTTTTTTTTTTTCAATGAAAAAAGTATAACTTAATGCATATTTTGGAGTAGTTTTGAAAAATTTCGGAAGGGGCTGAACCCAATAAACCTCCTCTCTGTATATGACCCTGGTACTAATAATATGTTCTGAGTTTTTGTGTGTGTTCAGAATGTCAATTTCAGAACCATTTTGGATTGCAATCATTCACAATCTGACAAAAGAAAGAAAAGTCATTGAATTGCTCCTTCAATCTTCTAGAAAATCTGTTTTGCATATGGCTCTTGAAACAGTCCAGTATTATTTCAAGCTTGCCCAATGAAAAAGCTACAGGAGTTCAGAGGAAAAGGACTCAAATATCAACCGCAGTGATTGGAAAGAATTAGGATCCCATTCACCAGCATTATCAGCTATGTCTGCACCACATAACCAATAGTTTGAACAGTTTTGTTAAGTGACAAAACATTGGTTCACTTCATCTTCATCTTTTAAACTTTTCTGTATCATGATAATTGTTTCTATTATAGTCATTCAAGGAAGGTATACATATTTCGGGATACTATTGTGGGATCCAATGGGTTCTGATCTTGACACTAAATTCAACTGTCATTCAACAAACCATTCCAATTAGCACTCATAAAGAAATTTTAATTAATACTAGAACCTATATACAACAGCTATTTACAATTATGAAATCAAAGATCAATTCTACATTATCAATCACGGCACTTCACAGTGAAAAACTATTCGGGCGGCTTTCCAGCGCGTCCCTCCATTCTCGTTCCCTTGGCTCTTTTTTTCCCGCTCGTCGCGCAGACTCGTGGGATATGTTGATTCCCAGTGGCGCCGGCTGCTCCAGCCATCTCAAGGCAGTCTGTTGCTAGGGCGCCCCGGTCTGGGCTCCTACACTATGTAGATGTAACTAAAAATGTGTACTGATTGACAGCATTCTGTTTTCTTGTAAATCAACAACTTTCCGAATTTAATCAATGAGTAAATTCTATAATTCTATTTTAAATTTTAAAATTCTAACTTATTTAAATTTTTTACATTAGTTTACACATACGGTCAGACATTAATAACATGTTCCAAAAAAGAAAAAGAAAAATTTACAAAATATTGATGACTGACAAATCAAAATATTTTCAAGTAGTGGTACTATACTAAAAGATCATTTAATTTAAAATTTTTAAGGCAAAAGAAAGAGTTTAAATATGTGAGATTAAAACTTATTCACTCACAGTTTTTTTTTTTTTCCCCTAAAAGAAAAAGTAGCCAAGGTATTGATTTTTTTTTTTTTTAGTTGCCTAGACAACCTGGTCCTTTTGATTTGTGATTTATCTGACTCTGTAAATTGATATATTTTCTATTATTTTTCGTATTAATTTTCTTATCCTTTTATTGCAGTGGATGATTTCATCAGATCTGAACCTTATGAACTGCTACTCATACGAATTGAATGTCTAGTCAATGCACACTTTGAAGATGCTGCAATCAGGTTATGCCAAGGCTGTCTCAGAAATCACTCATCTAATCCTGCCAACAGTGAACTCGAATGTACCGATGATGAGTGGAAATGGGTGTTTATGGAGTGGCTGCTTCGCTTGCTGTATCGTAAAGGAAGATTAGATGAACTTGTTGCAGCGGTAAGTTGTTTCTTGTTTTTGTTCATCCTTTAAAAATGTATTCTATAATTTTTCTATCTTGTGTTGCATATCAAGGGTGGTCAACTAGTCTGCCACCAAGGGCTGTGGTTGCCTGATTGGTAAGGCATTAGACTTGTGACCAGAGGGTCCCAGGTTCGATCTTAGCCTTTCAAAGATCCACGGTCTTCATTAATGGTGACTGGGGGACGTTAAATATGCTCATGGTCACAAAGTCCTCCAAGTGAAACTATTCCTTTGGGGTTGCTGGACCAGGGATTGCTCGGTTTCTGGTTTGGATCAAAAAATCAGAGCTGTCTTCGGGGTCCCATCCAACTGGTTAAACCACAAATAGTGGTAGGTACAGGAGACTCTGGAGGATAAAGTGAAAAGTCTGCCACTAAGATTGGCTTCATATTAGTATGACAAATGTCTCGCGATCCACTTTAGAAGATTTTTGTTTGGTAATAAAAGCAAGGAGAGGAATAAGAATATTTTTCAAAAAAGCGTTCAGAAGTAGTTATTAAATTGCTTATTTATAGGAGAGAAAAAAATTTCTTGCATAGATAGATTAGAAATCATTCTGTGATGAACCTGTTGACACCTCTTATATACACAATTGTTGGCTTGACAGGGTGACATAATCTGGTTGTAAGATATAAGTTTGATCCTGCAAGAAATGCCTTAACAAAATGGGTATTTAGTCAAGGTTTTGTTTAACAATTGTTTTTGTTTTCCTTAAATCCCAAATAAAAATGGTTGGAAAATGAGGCTATCAGTAACCATTGATATCAAACTTTAATACATTAAGGTACCCTCTAATTTTATCCTGATATACCTATAATTTACTATTACATAGCTGCCAACCTCAAGATAAAAAAAAAAACAGGAGCACTTAAGAAAAAAATAGGAGCACAAAATCGTGGCTTTTTGTGCTAAAACTTCCTTCTGTACCATAAACTTAAGTTCTAAGCACCATTACAATGCTTTTCTAAATTTTCATGTTAGATCAACAAAACTACAACTAAGTTCAAAATAAAATTATTTTACATTAAAAAAGCATCATTACGTAGGTACATATTCAAAAGTAAAAAAAAAATGATTACCATTTGATTTAATAAAACTGCAACCTTTTTTAAAAATATTCTTTTATACATATCCTACATGTATTGAAAATGCATTGCATAAGAACATATTGAAGATTGAAAAACACAATTACTTCTTATACATATAAAGCATCTTCATAGTAAAGGTCAAGACTCGGAAATTTTCTGATTGGCCAGTGGCCACTAGATTCAAAAACCTTAGTGACCACCACTGTCACCAAGTTCTGAAATACAAACTGGAGAGGGGAGGCCAATGTGTACTTGAAAGATCAAATAGTAGTAAATTTAAATCACTATTGTTACTGTGCCACAGAAAAATGGTTGATGAACTAGAATCAAAAACATTTTATAATAGGTTAGATCAGGCGGAACACATGAGCAGTAAAAACTTTACTGCTTGCACATCCTCGCAGATTCTACCTATTACAAAATGAAATGGCCTGTTACTGCTTCCAGTTCATCCACTAGCTCCCACTGTCAAGCTTTATCATTATTATAATGGATGTATTAATATTAGTAAATCTCCTTGAATTTAAAGTTATAATCTTTTTCTATTTCTTTCTTTAGTCTTCTTCATACAGTTGTCATGATGGTGTTCGTCTTGTCTATCGAACACGCTCTTCTCAGATGCCAGATTCTGAACACTTAACAGAAACATTAATTAATTTGTTTCTGATTCGAGATCTCCTGTTCCAGTCAGATTATTGTTGCACAAGTGTAAGTTAAATGTATTTGAAACTACTTTCTTACTTGAAAACCATTATCCATTCATATTGTTTCTAAAGCTTACCACTACATTCCCCAACTTTTAATGCCATAGCCAACTACTTAACCATCTCTGATCATGAATTAAAATAGTTTTTAAAGTTCTAATAGTTTCTAATTTTTTGACTGAGTATAATTTTTAAATGCAGAAAGTATTCCTTTCTCTTTAAAGAGGATGACTAAAAATAAGTTAGTTTGAATAAGTAGTCATTAAAGTTACTTGGAACCCTGCAAGTCCACTGTGAGTCAAAAAAAAATTGAAAAAAAATGTATATACTGTCAGCCCCGCTTAACGTCACACCCTTCCCTCATTAGAAAGTTTCTAATCTTAATCTTTACACATTAGAAAACTGTATTAAGAAAAAATAATAATAAAGTTAGAACAATGTTTAAAATGCTCTACAAAGGCAAAGATACAGATAAAAACGAAGATAATATAAAAAGTGAATTAAAGTATGAAATAAATATTGAGAAACCAAATATGTCATTCTTGCTTAATCGGGTAAAGGATAAATGAATACCCCACTTATACGAATAAAACCTCTCGGAACTGAATAATTCCCTATAGATGCAATGTTGAAGTTCCCCATCTTAATCGAATAATTTCACCGGATAATCGAATAATATTGATCAACTTTCAAGCATTTTTCTAAGAAAATTTTTGAATAAATTAGAAATAAAAACAATTACTGAGGTTAAAATATAAAGCAATATTTGTCGCTGACAAGGGGGAGAAAAACAGCATCCTTGACAACGTTTCCACTACTCTACCAAATTTCTTGTCTTTATCATTACAAAAAAAAAAGTAGTGCCCTCGATAATGAAATGTAAAATACAATATACGAGGAGGGGTAAAAGGGAGTCAGAAAAGTGTTCCCAAAGCAAGCAATCCCCTATTATGGATTTTTTCAAACAATAACGTACTGAAGAAATGTGCCAAAACAAAGATTTCTTAACTCAAGTTGTAAGTTACTTTTGATAATTTTCTAACGTTCTTGTGATATAATATATACTAATTATTAAACTATTTTGTTTTTTATTCAGCTTATTTCAAAAATCTGTAGCAATAACATTAAATATTTCCTTTTTTTCTATTGATTTATTATTACGTTTTAAGACAATTTTGTCAATTTAGAGAGGTAAATAAAATTTCCCCACTGAATCAAGTACCCTGCTTTATCGAATAATATTTCTTGGAACTGTCGATATTCGATTAAGCGGGGCCGACAGCATAAAGCATTGTCAATAAATAGTTAATGTTAATTAACTAAAGTATATGCAGGGCAATGGATATGAAATGTGACTGCAAATTCACCAATCTTAGCAGGCATTTGTTAAACAGATCTTAACAGATTTTTCTCTTATTTAATAAAAACTAGATACTTGAAACCTAATTAATTACAGGTTCGTTTTAAATTATAACAACCAAGCATGTTTTGAGGTGAGAGCTTGAGCATCAGTCAATCCCTTAGTGCTGTTTTACATTAGGCAAACGTAGTAGGAAGCTATGTCTCGTTATGTCTGACAATCAAGCTCATAGATGTGGCTTTATGGAGGTTTTATTATAAAAATTAGTTAAATTTCATTTGTTGGGACTAAAATTTGATGGATGTTCAGATATTCTAATAGTATTTATAAATGGAACATATTCTTGTATAGGAAGTAATGAAGTAATCATTTATTCATTTATGTTTTAATAGGAACTTATGAAGCTATGGTGTGATTTTCAAATTCAGAAACAGAAATCTTTTTTTGAAATCCAAGAATCTGCGAGAAAACTTCTAGTCGGACATGCATCCTCTAGTGCACAATTCTACTTATTTGTCGATACTTTATGGGAAAAAGTAAGTTTAAGTGTTTTGTTTATGATTTTTCATTTTATTTAGTATGTGTGTTATCTATTTATTTTTATTTTATTTTATAAAACTGCAATTTTTAAAGGAAACATCTTTTTATATTAAAAGTCCCTACCTTACTCTTATTTATCTCTGATTTCCTTATTTGTACGCAGTTATCTTCATTATCTTTTAGTTTATGCGCTTGGATTTTTCTAAGTTTTCTCCGTGCTAGCTTTTCAAAAAAAAAATCTTCAACATTTTCAGTTTGCTATGTTTTTTTAAATTAATATGTATCACCAATGAAGATTTCACTTTTGCTTTGCAATGGTAGTGCCAGAAAAGCACATTTTTCTAACTTTTCATTAGAATGAGTAATATAAAGCTTAGTTGGAATATTAAAGGCATACTCTACAATTACCTGCCAAAAGTAAAACTAAAACAACGCTGCAAACATCCAGTAGAAGTACAATTTCTCAGTGCACATGGACCATTTCCGTCGTATCTACACAGATTTAAGTTAATTAGCTCACCATTATGTGTATGCAGTCAACCTGGACCTCCTGAATATTACATATTCAACTGTCCTCTAACCAGCTCTTTCCATTGCACTTACAATTCCAACTTTTCTTTCTCCAAAAATATTTCACACATTCTATCTCATCCAGTTACACACAAGAATATCCATAAAATAATGTCGCTTCTCATATCTCAAGCAGATGACTTTAAATATCCAGCCTAAAAACTTTCAAAATTGCCTTTTGCATTGTATTTACCAACCATCCCAGTCTTATTTAGCTTCTTCACTTGTATATTAGTTCTTTTTATTTAGTTCTTTTACTGTTTGTTATCTTATTATTGTTATTGGTTTTTGTAATTATCAAAATTGTTCCAGCGAGTGTCGCTCGTGATCTGTTCTGTTCCCCCCAGTCACCACATCCGATTAAACCCTCACCGGAGTTGGTACGGTGGTGATTGGTGGGGTTTAAATAAATAAATAAATGCTCTGCAATTAAGTTAATGTTTATAATAACAAATTGATATGATCATACTTATTTCAACTATTTTTTTACATTAATCATTTAATCTGGAATAAATTTGGATTTTAATTAGTCGAACTTGCTTATAATGAGCGCGAAGGGACCTCGTTATTTGCTGATTATAACCAAGTGCTCCTAAAAAACGGTTTGTGAAAAAAACATAAAAAATTTATGCATGCTTGCTTTGTTATTCGTATGTTTCTGTACAGTACCAAAGAGGTTGGTTATTTGCTTTGAAATGTCTTCTTGTCTTGTTAATGTTTTCGAGGAATGTGATGTTGGAAAACGTAGTCATTTGCATCTGTAGCTACAAAACCGTTTGAAGCTTTTCTGCACTTTAGGAGCCAAGTATTTCAAGGGCTTTTTAACTACAAATCCTTTACACTGTCATTATTTTGATCCCTTTTCTTTTTTTTTCTCTCTTTCTCTTGACTTTCAGCTACAACTTACTTGCTTACAACTTACTCATGTACAAATGGGCGAAGGCTAAGCAATGGTTTGAGCTGGTTTTTCGGCTCAAAGGAAAACGGATATTGTTTTTGTGCATTCAAGAATGCCTTTCTGAAAGTATAAGAATTTTCTTGAAGGTCAACTAGCCATATGCGGTGAACTTCTTGTGGCAAAAACTACACTTTCAACATGATAAAGCGCTGATTTGTGCTTCACACGAAACAAAAAAAAAGGCTTTCATAGCAAAGTATCTATGTTCTCCCGTGGAGGATCTTAGTTTGTGCAGTTTACTAGAATGAGAGTCAGTTTATATGTGTCGAAGACCAAAAGAATTGTATGAAATGTGCTAGGGAAGAACTGTCTTGCGATATTTTGTTAGAATTGATAGATTTGATGCCGAATTGCATGTTTCATGTCATAAAAAACAATGACTGCTGAACTAAATATTGAATAACCATGTTAGAGGATTTTTCTAAAGACCATTAGTGTTTGCTAACTATGTTAACCACTGTATTTGGAAAAAACGGTTGGTGTCTTATAATTTTGTCCGTTATGTGTTAAAGTTTTTAATTAAATTGTAGGAAAACCTCATAATTATAATATATATATGATAACAGAATAAATTGATGTTTTTCACGTATTTGATAAAACATTTTTAGGCTCTGAATCTTTTCTGTCACTGTCTGTCAAATTAGATAGGTGTCTTATAATTATGTCCATCCCTGTATGTATGTATATTATTTTATTTATTTATTTGTTTATTTTTCAGTTTGGAGCTTCTCTTTTACCGGTGTACCTCGAAATGTATATACACGGACTTACATCAGATCTAAACTTCTTAGAAGCAGCTAGACAAGCAGACAATAAAGAATCTGTGATAGAAATTGAAAACCATATGGCAGCCATGTACTTTAAACTTTCTTCTATGTTTAATGTTATAAATAAAGAAATATCTTTGGAATGCATGTTGAGTGCATTTTCATTGGACCCAACCAAAGAGAGATTAGACTGGATAAAAAAATTATCACTTCAGATATCCAAAGATAAAGCAGTAAGAGCTTCGAAAGATGAAATGTGTAAGCATAAAGCTTGTAGTAAAACCAATCCTCACAGTCTTCATCCACCAGCTAAGAGAAAAGCTGTCCTAATGTGTGATCAGGCGATTCAGGTTAGTGATGATTCATTTGAGAATCCTGAAGAGACTGTTGATGCAGGAGCTTGTAATCATGATCAAGTACAAAATGAAGGTCAAAATTTTTCGACCAATGAGACTCAAGAGAAACAATTGATGGTGGAGAAAACAGAAAATATCATTCCAGAAGAATCTGTCAATTGTATAAATGCAGACAAAGTAGATGATTCTCCTGCCAAAGTTGAAAGCAGTGTAAATTGCAAAGAATTGTTGGAAAATGACAAAAGCAAAGAGCTTCCTGCTGAGAATGGGTATGAAGAAAATGAGATTGAAAATAAAGTAAAATGTGTCCAGGAAAACGAGTCTGAAGTATTAGATTTAACATCCAATAAGAGGAGAAAAAATCAAGAAAATTCAGAAAAAGAAGCGCCGACACACAACGGTGATATAGTTGAAGATGTTGCAAAAGAAAATTCTATTTCCTCATTGAATTGCAAGAACATGAACAACTGTGATAGTCTTGCTCATGATGAGGATGCTAAAATTGTATGTAATAATGTTAATGCTGATGTTCCAATCACTAATACAAAAAATTGTATTGAAAACCATTTGGTGTCTAAAGATGACAAAAGTGATCTTTCTCAAAGCGTGAAAAACGAAAAAGAGTCTTGTGATGTGGTAGCTAATTGTGATGACAGTAAAGAGAAAAATGAAAAAGCATCAAGTAATTCAGATAATTGCATTGTCAATGGTCATGAAGAATTAGAAAGCAAAGAAAATTGCAAAAACCAAGATGAAAATAAAAGTAATGGCATTGCAGCAAATCAGGAGCATTGTGATGATGTTGAAAATCCTGTTACAAATACTTGTAATGAAAATGAGAAAGGTAATGAAAATGAGAAAAATATAACTGATAAAGAAATATTTAAATTACCCGACACTCCACATTGCCTTGATGTTAGTAAAGAAACTGAAGACACTGTAAATACTGAAAAAGAAAAACAGGATGAAAATCATTGTGAAGTTTCAAAGTTAAATATAAATGAAGAAAACCTCATTTGTCCTCTGGATTCAAAGACAGATAAAAGTCTAAAGAATATTTGTAAATTTTCTCACATTGTGCTAGACTCTAAAATCTCAGGTGTGTCATGCGATCTTTTATCCGATTTTGTTATCGTGCTTGAAAGCTTAAGAAACAGGCAATTAAAGAGTTCTACCAAATGGAGTCAGATTAAACATCTCTGCGAAGATTATTTAGATAATGTGTCAAACATTCGATGTATGATGCTAAACATGCAGTTGAATGAAAGTATTGATAGTGAAGCTGATTCTGTGTCAGAAGCAAGATTTGGTGGATTCAAAGATTTCCAATCTCACCAAAGTGATGAAAGCGTTGTTGAAGACCCTTATACTGAGAAAACTCATGTCCTCAAAAGGTTTATGAATGAGGAGAATATTGGAAATATGGCTACTTATGTTAATTTATCCGACATACATTGTCCGCAAATTCCGATTGAAAAATTATTCTATACAGATCATTCATCTTCTCACTTGGGACACAAGAAAAGACATAAAAAGCATCGAAACCATGAAAAGAATCCGGAAAAAGTTGTTTTACGAAAATTGCACCATGGCTCTCGGGCAGAGCGCGAGCTTGGCAAGAGAAAGAAGCGTAAAAAACGTAAAGGAAAAAGGGGCAAGAATCATGCAAAAAAGCATCATTTCACTCATGGGAAGATAAGTAAAGGCTATGTGAAAAATAAAAAGAAGAAACATCATTTGAAAAAGAAAAAGGAAAACTCTGGTTTTATTTCTGGTGATTATTGCAGTGATTTCAGTTCTGCTGAACTGATGAGATTAGTGAATGAGCATTCCAACAGCTATTCCAAAGTCCCTGCTACTGTGTCGAAGCATCCTCGCTCCGGGGTGATTCCCTGCCCCAGTGCTGCTTCTTCAGACTCTGATGAACCGTCTAGAAAGAAACGAAAAGTTAGCTTTGACAAGAAGAAGGGCAAAGCCGGAAAATACCATGATAAGCACAAGCATGAAAAATCGAAATCAAGTAAGAGAAAGAAAAAACTGGCAGTCACAAACAGAGAATCCAAAATGAAAAGTATAATGCCCCCGAATGCTGTTAATAATAATATTGACTCGATGAATGACTATTCAAGGATTGTTCAGTTTGCAAGTGTGAAGAAGATGGAGGCTGTTCAGATACATCAAAGATCTGTTGCTCTGAATTTGTCTTCAAAAGTCAATGCAGATCAAGAAGCCAGTCAATTAAATCAGGATGAGATAAATCAGCCTTTGATTAATCCATGTGAGTCGAATTCTGAATTGAAACGGTTGATGCAGCAGAACTTTGGAACATGTTCGCAAGAAGAGCTGTTAAAATTGCAATTGTTAATGGCTCAGCAGCATCAGGAGATTCCATCAATTTGCAACAGCAGCAGTTATAATGCTGATCTTTCCTCCGCTTCTGCAAGCAATCAAGCTATTTTGAAGTATGTATGTTCTAAAATGACATCTCATATGCTGTCTGTAGCTCAGTCAAATTGTATGGTTGGATCAGATTCAGAAGCTAGACATTCTCCTCAGTCAGTTCCAACAACCTCAAGCAAAGCAGCACCAATGAAGAAACCTACTCATACCATAGTCCAACCACAAACTTTGTCGAATATTAAACATGTAGTAATAGAGCGTAAAAATATGCCATACAAAATTGCAACTAATTCTCCAATTGCTGGGGCTATAATACCTGTTAGTAGTTTACCCAGCTCATCAAACTCGGAACCATGCAATTTGATAGGAACTGTTCTTACAAGTGGATTGAATTATCCATCTACTTCTCCTCAAATTACAGCTATAACTATTCCTATGGCTCACAATCCAACCACAACCAAGGTTATTTCTAATAAGTTTGTTATACCTGTTAAGCAGTGTCATGGTGTCAGAACTTCACCAACTTCTTTTGCGTTAGCAGCTGAAGCGGAAAATCGTAACTTTGCAACATCTGCATCCCAATCTACAACTGGTGTTTTTATTGTGAAAAATGGCAACGCTCAAATTATCTCAAATACTCCACCGTCTCAAAGCTTGACAACATGCTTATCAGGGCCAAGGGTAGTACCTACAATAAAAGCAAAGCCAAATACAGTAATTACAAAAACGGTGCCGAAAATCATCAAACAAGCAGCTAAGAAATTGTCTAAACCACCAGTTAGAAAACCATCAATAGTCGTACCTAAAGTATTGGTCCCGGTTTCTAGTAGTCAAAATGTTAAGCCGATGCCTGTTAATATCATGCCAGATAAAGAGCAGTCAGAAGCTCAAAACTTATCTGTTAAAATTACTGCACATCAGGGAATGCCCAAGAGTCCACCTACAGTTATTGAGGAAACTAAATCAGCAATCATTTTACCTGAAGTAACTCCTGTTATGACCTCTTCAGAATCTATTGATATTAAAACAAAAGATACAAATAATATTGAAGTTAATAATCTACCTCCTTGTACTGTTGATGACAAATTAAATGTTGATAAAATTATATTGCAGAGTGCAGCCTCGCCTAAATCTGAAGTTTTTACAAGCTTTGAAAACAGTAGCAGTAGAGCAGTTACTCCAAGTCCAGAAATTAGTCTTTCACAATCTGTAGAACAAGAAAAAGCAGGAGATTTGGGGAAAACTAATGAAGTTCAAGATAACCTTGAAATTGAAAAAGAACTACTAGAGAAGAAGGAAACTGAGGAAGAGAAAGAATGGACAGAAAAAGAAGAAAGTGATAGCTTAGATAAAACTGATGAGAACTCTGTTGCTAAACTCCCGCAAGAAATTTCTCCAGAATCAACAGACGCTCAAAACAAAGAATCTGTAATGCCATCCAAAGCAAATGATGATGTTTCCGAAAAAACAAAAGAAGAAGTATTTGTGACCCAAACAGAAGTTGTATCACCAAAGTCACCTTTGTCTCCAAAGAATGCTGTTGTTCCTTCTGAAACTGATGTTTCAGCAGTGATAAGCGATACTACCTCCAAAACATTTGAGAATTTTGACTCGACAAATAGTGAAATAGTGTCGGAAGACAAAAATGAAACATGCTCCCCCACAAAAACTCTAGATCTAAATTCAACTAAACAACAAAAAGAACTGCAGCCAATCACTACAATTGATTCTGCTGCCAAAGTCTCAGCAAAAGTCAGCTCACAGAGTAAAACAGAGAATGGAACACAGGTTTCAGATGTGCCTACTAGATCCTTTACATCAATAAGTGATGCAGTAAGATTTAGCTTAATGGATATGGATGACGCTACAGATTCAGTTGAGAATCAGGTACTTAAACGTATTTTAAATTCTTTTGACAAAATTCATTTTAAGAATTCATTTTGCTCTATACTTTAGGGAGGAATTTCATTGGCAAAAAATTCACTTTTTTTACGATTTTTTTTTTTTTTAGAAAATGGCAATATTATGTATGGTTTTAAGAATATTCTATAAATTTTTGATCAAAAAATATCCACAAACAAGCCAGTGACATAGCTTTTCCCTTAGCACCTTTGGAGAAAGATGATTTGTGATGTTCACTGTATCTCAGCTGACATTTACCTGAAATTAAATTCCATTTGAATTAAATCAAAGTATTAATTAATCCTCCCACCTACGTTCTCAGATCTTTTTTTGTTTTGCTTTAAAACTTTTGACGGCTAATTGAAGACAAAAGTGATATTTTTCATGAAAAATTCTGCTATTTTGTTAGTAAAAAACCCATAAAAAAAAACAACCCCCCCCCCCCTCAAACTCAACGTAGGGGTGAGGTTTTTTTATATGCAGAATAAGTGTATTAAATTTGAAATGAATCTGTCAATTGGTTTCAAAATAAGGGTTAACACAGACTTTAAGAAAAATGCATTTAATGTTTTAGAAGATAAAAAGTATCAATTCTAGCTCCATGAAGTACAGTCCCTATAGCAGCTTCAATCTTCTGAGCCTCTTCTTATTTCATTATTTATTTATAGTATATTTAACTAACCCCAAGTAAGCAGCACTGACATTCTGAGCATCCACAGCTGTCAGAGCTACAGTTTAAAACAGCAGAGACTGAATGCTTGATAACTTTGAGAATGTTGCTCTAAATGACTTGAAATTTTGGGAATATATTTTTAAAATGTTTAACTACAAAATGAAAGAGAAAAGAAAAAAAAATCATTTTTTTGAAACTGTAAAACCCAACCCCTCCTTAATAATATGCATTCATTTTCTTTTTAGCAGTGTAATGTTTAGTTTCTAACTAATCACATTCCCTCTTACATAATCCCTCTTATAAAAAAAAATTCTGATTATTTGTTTTCGCAGTATTATTTCAGTGGTAGAAATAAAAAGCGTAAACCATATCATCCACTTTTTGTCTCACTGTCCTAATCACTGTCCTAAAATATCCAGTTTTTCCTGAAGACCTGCTTTTCCGGTAACTTTTGTTACGTGAGAAATATATTAATATACGAGATTTTTTCAAAAACTTTCGATCTAATATTCGATTTCTAAACAGAGTTGGACAGTCATAGAAGTTTCCTGCAGATATGGATTCCTTGGAGTTGGGTATTTTTCTCCTGGCGTACTCCTGAATGCTGGAGACGAGAGACTTTCAATCTGATTTTTCGTCTAATTTCTTCAAATTTTCTTACATGAGAAAGTATATTTGATGCATTTGGTGGTCAGTTTTTTCCAGACCTAGATTAAATGTAAAACTGTCTGCAAACTCAAATAATGTCTTTAAAATTTTCTGCAAAAAAGCACTGTGCCTCCCAAGTTTTATATCCTGCCAACACAAAAAACATAAAGTTATATGCAAGTAAAATGCTACTATGCAATACCAGCATGTTTTTTTTTCTTTCTTTCTTTCTTTTTTTCCAACTGTACTTTATTTTTTTAAGTAACTGGAGGAACCACAAAATTAACCAACAACAATTGTTGCTCAATGAAGAAATTTGTTTAAAAATGTCAAAACTATCTGTATACGTTTTGAAAATTTTCTGAGAATGGCATTTGCATGTTCGTCTATAATATCTAGATCCGGTTATTTCCTATCATGTCTTAATTAAAAATATTTTAAAAGCACTAAAATTAATAAAAATCAAATTTTTACTATGTATTTTGGAATTAGTATTGTTTGGTTATGATTTTGTGCCCTCTTCAAATGTTAGTCACTTTAAAAAGTTAATTGGATGCAGTTAAATTTTTTACTACTTTATCATTATTATTATTATTATTATTTTAATGTATACAAATTGTGCTACATTTGCTCAACTTCTTTTGAAACTTGCCGTTGCTATTTTCAACTTGAAGAATATCAAAGGTTCGAAGGCCTAAAATATTTTATAGCGTTACAGTTTGAGAGAATTTATGTTGCGGCTTCTATAGAGTAGAGAAGGAAAATAAATACCTGTTTAGAAAAACAGTTGTGTTCACTTGACTTTCATTAAACCAAACCTTTTGAGATTCACTGCTTCTAATGTAGAAATGAAATTGAAATTTGAGTGTGTCCAATTCAAACAATTTGCTTGAAAGTTAAACTTCAAATTGGTAAGAGAAGAAGCATTGCTGATGAAAATAAAATTAATGCTCATGCCCAAGTATGTAAAAGGTTAGGTTTCTAAGTGTTTTTCAAATACAATGACACTAATGATATTTGATTTTAAAAATATGTAAAAATTGCATTTAAACAGATGGCGACTTTTTTTCCAGTTATTGTGTAAGACATTTTTTTAATCTTGACATAGTACTTTATGTAAAGGTCTACTGTACTTGTACTACAGTTTTCAATTTTCATTGGCTGAAAAATCATTAATATAGTGTTTATTTTTATGTTTAGGTACTTCAAGCTTTTCAAGTGTCTCATGAATCATCTCAAGATTCTCCAAGATATGATAACCCAACTAGTGAAGGAGATGCCAACACATCATCTTCAACGGCTGTTATTCTTACTACACCTCAGTCTACCAGTACTACAGAACTCAGTGTTAGTCGTGTATCCCAAAGATTTGAGTCATCAGTCCATAATTCTCAAACAGAAAAATTTTCAGGATGCCAAAATACTGTCTCCAGAACAACAACATGGATTTTAGAAGAATCCTCGTTAAATGAAAGTTCTCAAGCTATAAGCGTTCAAAAATCATCAGATATTGAGTTTTCTGAAGGTAAAGATGATGATAGACCAAAGAAAAAGCGAAAGAAGAAGGATAGGGTAGATCCTGAATCTCCTCCTAAATTTTGGTGTGAAATATGTTCAAAAGGATTTTGTTCTGCTTATAACTTGAGACGGCACTGCAGAAACGTTCATAAGATGAATCTTCCCAGAGGGACATCAGATGTACCATTTCCTTCTTCTCAGTGCCTTTCACATTTGCAGCAAACAGATGCTTCTCCAACTGAAAGTTCAACTCCCAGAATACCGTATGGAACAGTGCAGCAGACTGCGCTCAGTCCTAAAGGTTCCGAATTCATGCTGCCATCTCCTTCACGGGAAACAAAAAGTCAAGACTTTTCAGTGAAAGCATCACCTAGTCAACATGGTTCACAAATTCAATCATCAGAGTTTCAAATGCAAACTCCACCCAGAATATCTTCTCAGGCTTCATCAACACATGTTTCTCCTGTAACTTCAAAGGACTTTAGATTGAATACGCCAACAACAGCAACATCTCCTCAACTGCCTCAAAATAAATTGTCACCTGTAACAAAATCTCCCACTTCTCCCAAATTCCAGAGACTTCCAACCTCATGTGCAGCTGCACAAGTTCCTCAGTTGGCAAAAATATCTCAAATGCAGCAAGTTGCCTTATGTGGACAACAAACACTGCAACAGCAAAGACAGCTTGGTCAACTACAGGCATCTGGATTATTACAGCCTTTGCCAAGTGTCGCTTGTCAAGCTCAGCAGGTTCAAGCCACTCAGTGTCCTCATTTTCAAAATAAGCAGTTGGTTCAACAAAGAATTGATCAACTTCAGTTAATGCAGCATGCTGGTCAACTATCTTCTGTTCAACATGGGCCACATGCTATTCAGAAACAAACTCAAGTTCAGCAATTCAAAAAATGTAGCACATCTCAGCAAGTGACAAAAATGACAGAATCAGAACAGATACAGCAGGCTGCTCAGTTGGCTCAAAACCAACACATTTTAGCAAATCAGCAAATGCAGAAACTCATTCAAATAAGACAAAGTGCTATAGCTGCTTCCGGAGTCGCATCTCAGATTGCCTTAGGAAACACTGTACCAGTTCAAGGTTCATCCAAAAGTGCAACTCAGTGCTTTCAATCTCAATTGGCTGCAGCAAGACAAGCAGCTGCTGCAGCTCAATTGCCTGCAAGTCAGCGATCACAAGGGACTAGCTATAGTTTGCCTTCTCATGATGCTTCAGGCCATCAGTTTTTTCCACCTTCCATCCATCCCAGTCAGGAACAAACTTCTTGCCCACATTCTTCATTTTCCTCACAAAATATAACAGATTTCAGCTCTGCTACTCCTTCTTATCCAACTATTAGGTTATCTACTGAGACAAATGATGGTCTTGAAGACTTGGAACAATTTCTTTTGGAAAATATGCCATGGAGTGGTGATCAGGCAGCATCCCATGGCTTAGCCCAACAAGCTGGAAATAGACCTTCCAGTGCTGATTCTCTAACACTTGCAATACCAACTCAGGTCTCTACTCCTAACAGAACTGGTATAAGTGGGAAAAAGGGGACACCAATAAGTAGACCAAAGCCAAGAAAACCTGTCGCTACACAGAGTTCAAAAAACTTGTTGGGAAACCTAGGCCGTGGTGTTAAGAAAAAATCTTCTACAAAAAAGGTAAAACCATTAGAATCAGACTGCATTGTATCTAAATCTGAAGGATTTTGTCAGACTAATATTATTATGCCAGGATCACATAGTTTACATATAATGCAAAAGCAAAATGAGAAAGTTCATGGCATGGATTTAGTTGAGCCAAAACAAGTGAAAGATAGTGTAAATGAGACTGACAGTTCAGACAGTGTGCAATGTATTAATGTAACGCATGGTGCCATTTCAAAAAATATTTCAATGGGTGTTAATTTTACAAACTTTGCCCCATCGGGACTTTGTACAGTGGACAAAAATGTAAATTCAATGTGTCAAATAGATCCTGTTTCTGCAAAGGAAATGTATGATATTAGCAACAAGAATAATTTTTTAGACCAATGCAATTTAGTGAGCAAAACTTCTTCCAATTTAGACCAAAGTAAAAATACTACAAATATGAATTATAGTGGGATGGGACATAGCTCAGGGACTGCTTTTGAGAACTCAGAGAAAGAGCAGAATTGCAGCTATAAAAACTACAATCTTGGCAATGCTCCTCAAATATATTCAAAAAAGTCAAAAACATCTAATGCTCAGGATATTTTTTTAGGGCAGCGAAATAGTGAAGAGAGTGACATAAATAGTGATATCCGTAAGAAGTTAGCAGAAACTTCGACCCAAGGAAATTTAAGTGCATCAGATGCAAAAAAGGAATGTGATATAAAAAGGTGTTTGTCAATTATTGAAGAAATGAGAGCAAAAGCGGCAAAACATTCTGATCCTTTTTTAGGTGGAAGTAATGTTAACAATAAAAGCAAGAGTTCAAAGAAATGTACAAATAATAAAATAGTTGAACAGAAAAAAGAAATTGAAAAGAAGGATTTTATCACAAATAATAATTTAGCAAGCACAGAAATATTTACGGCACCAGAAAAGGAAACGGCAGCTATTGATCAAACAGTTTCTGCACAAGAATCGTGCAATGATGTACATATCGAATGTGATACTAAAAGTGTAGAAGGGTCAAATCAGCTGTCACAAAATCATGTGATTTCTAACACAGAAAATTCTGTTAAAATCTCAGATGCCTCAACTGATTTGGTGGAAGATATGAAATTGGAAAAAGCTCCAGGTGTAATTTTAAATGGCAATGAAAAATCAAAGGAAAAATCGCCTGAGGCTGAAAACTCTCATGTGGAAAATGTTACAAAATCTGAAGTTACAGAAGTGATCAAAAACAGTGACGAGCAATCTTTACCAAAAGTTCATGATTTCGAAGAAAACACTGTTGTATTTTCCAATGTAAAATCTGAAATCAACAGTAAAAATTTTAAAGACGAAAATGCTTTGTCGCAGAAATTGAACAATCACAATGAAAATTCTAATCATGAAAGTATAAATCTGAATGATGAGAACTTCTTTTCAAAAGAAAATAATCCAGATAATTCTAGCTGTGATCAAGGATTAAAGCAGCGCATTGCTTTAAGATTTCGCAAAACAGCCGATGGCGCTACTAAATTAAGTGATGGAGATAAGAATGTTAAATATTATGTTACTGAAAAGACTTCAGATGATTTGAAAGTACCTTTAACCAAGAAAGGCTCTCAAAAGAGGAAAAAATGCAAACAAGAGAATAACAAATCTGAATTGTCAAAAACCGATTCGAAGAAGTCTGTGTGTAATAAATTTGGTGGTGAATCTGAACTGCAGGAAAATGGCTTGATAAACAGTGAAAAATCGTTTACTGTTGAGAAAGAAATTAACGGAAGTGTGCATCCTTTGTCTCCTTGTAACGAGATAGAAAACAATGCATCCCTGGAAAATGAAGGTCATGAAAATGAATTTTGTTTGGGTAAACAAATTCACGACCCTTGTGTGAATGAAATACCCACCGGACGGTTGCGCTTAAGGGACACACCAAAGACTTCTGTAAAAAGAACTTGCCCCTGTTGTGTTGACTCTCAAGAACCAAAAAGGTGCCGTGAAAATGGCACCAGCAACCTCACAAAGAAGAGTACATTGAAAGCCAGAAACACTGTTAACGGACACAGTGAGAAAGTCAATACCCGGTCTTCATCTCGTCTCAGGTCTCGGAATACCACTGTTAATTGATTGGTTTTAATGTACTCTGACTTACTCAGCTAGTCTTTAAAAGTGATGAATGGTACTGTATATAGTTGAATGTTTAATAATGAAAAGACATTTTTATAAAGACATGTACAGATTTATAAGTACTTGTAAAATAAACCTCAATCGAAAGCTTCTAATTCTCAGATGACATTTTTATGAATTAATGCAAAACATCTTGTATTTCTGTAATGTAAATGACTTAATATTTAGAATCAAGCAAGAATGCTAAATAATTTTATTTTTAACATCAGTAAAGCAAGATATTGCTGCATATCATTTCATCAGCTTAATTTTTCCTCATAAGTGTAGATTTTATTGAAATTCCTTATATTAAAGGAATAAATCTTTACATAATTTTAGTTGTATGTCATATTTGAATTCTCGATTTCATTTTCCTATTTTAAGTCCTATTTGCCAGTGACATTTTGATCAAACACATGTTAATTTCCTTTTGATTGTTTCGTTGCTGCATTGAAATCAGAGATTTTACAGACACAGTATCAGTAAAACTCTAAATTCTGAACGTTGATTTTTATAATAGTTCCATTTTATTTTTGAACTACATGGAATAAAATTCCTTAATAAATGTTGTTTAAAATTTTTCTTAGAGTATATTATTTTATGATTAATTTTGAACTTCAATTCAAAGTTTTTATAACTATTCAACAGGTTTATATTTCTTGGATTATCAAGAAAAGGTAGCAGTTCTAAAGTAAGCCAAAAAAAAAGCTTTTTTCTCTGTCTTCCATACATGTTATTTTGCAAAAAGAAATAATCACAAGTGTAGAATGTGTCTGATCGGGCGATTGGGAAAAATTTGAACATCTGGGGAATTTTGCAGAATCTATTTTTTTTTTCCGCAAGTGTCTTTTGAATGCATTTTCTTTTGCATCTCACAGTCTCTTTATATTTTCATTAACTACTTGTTGGATAATAATTTACATTTAATAATAAATATTAGATAGATTTTAATTAAAATTTATATATTATTTACTTTTTAGATACCTAGTTCTACAAGTTACCAGTTCATTCTATTAGTTTTAAAGATGCAATTGTTTTTTTCCCCCTTTTTTTCAAAATTATCTATACTTATAGTAATGAATGAATTTTTATCTGAAACATAAAGTATATTGTAAAATTTTGGGGAAATTTTCATATAGATTGGGGGAAATCTTGGCAGTAAAAACATTTTCTGCACTCCTGGAAATAATAAGTTAATACTAAATACAAATACATTTTTAATTTCTTTAAAATAAAAAAATACTTATAGCTAACCAGCAAAAATAATTTTTTTTTAAGTGGGTGGGGGGGGGGAGGCATTTAAAAACATTTTGTGAAATCTTTGATAGTTAAATTTTAAAACTAATAGTATTTTTTCTGGAATTTTAGGTAAACACACCATTTGTGGCCACTTCATGGTCTATATTTGAAAAAATTGCTTTCTAGATCTCCCAATGGATTCAAAAGTGCATCAAACCTGCAGGATGTAATACCACTTGGTTTGAATCCATTGGGAAACCTGGAATCCTTTTTTTTTTTTTTTCAAATATAAACCTCGAAGTGGCCACTACTGGTGTGTTTACCTTAATTCTTGTTATTTAGTTAATCATCAATGAAAATAAAAAAAGCCCTCTTATAATTATGAAACCTTTTAAAGTTGTAATTTTTCTTAAATTCAAGATTACTCAAAGACTTATTTATACAAACGCCAGGCTTTTGGCTATTAGTCCATTAGCTTTTATCTTGCAAGCCTGAAGAGCAACAGAACTGAAAGCAGTTATAGCAGAGCATTTGTCAAGGTGCTTTCTGTTCCTAACTTGTCCAGAGTCACATAAAATACAAATAGGAATCTTTAACACCAATCTTGAAAGGATGAACATTCAAACAATCATGCCTGTGATAAAACGAAATATTGCCGCCAGTGGTTTTCCCATGGGGTTCATATCTGTTGTATACTCTCAAACATTTTATAGACATATAGCCTACAGTCGAGTCCCGACTTACGCGAGGGATGCGTTCCAAGACTCCTCGCGTAAGTCGAAATTTCGCATTGTAGAAAAATTTAGGTATAAATTTTCTTAGAAGCATACCAAATTCTTTTAGACACTTATAAACACCCCTCAAACTACTTTAAAACATTACTCAGCTATAAATTAGTTTCTTACTTTGAAAAAAAAAAAAAAAAGCTGTTTTATTCAACATGAAATACTTCAAGGAGCACAAAATGAATGATCAAACACTTAAATGAAACAACACGGTACGCATAGTATATAGTAATAATAAAATGCTGCACTACAACAGTACTGTACACAGTGGATTAGTAATAATATTTATGAGTCAAAAATGAAGATGATGATGATTTATGCTCCATGATCAGATTGTTATCTAATACATTTTTAAATACGGTTGCTTTGACTTTTCTTTAAAACGTTTCCATTTATGGCAACAGCCCATCTTCCTAATATCTTTAAACCACAATACAAGATCAGCTTCCATATTCATAAAATTAACTTTGCTTAGACATTACTCTTCCAGCTTCAAGAAACTAAGTTCTAAACTTTTATGGATATATTTATGTTTCGACTTTTTAATTGTATGTATGGTATTGTCAGAAAAACTTTGTTTTTCCTCCCATCTTTACAAACTTTAGATGAAACAACGCACTAAGATGCCATTATATTTCATCAACTTAAATATTTAGAATGAAAAAAAGACAAATGAAAGATACTAAGTAGTTATTTGATGCAGTAACAGCGTGATGTGTAGACTAGTTTGGTGTGGTGTCGCTGTCAGTAATGCTAAACATATGTAATAATGTTCACGAAATCAGTATTTAGTAGCCAATAACGAAGCCGATACTTCCTTCAAAAATAATTTGTGTTGTGGACGAGGATTCGCGTTAGCTATAAATTCGAAAAATTCGCGTTATAGCCATTTCGCGTAAGTCGGATCGCGTTGTAGCGGGAGTCGACTGTATGCCTTCAAGCTTCAAAAATTGTCATATGTGTATGATTGCATACACATATTGTGCATAGCTGATTACTGGGAGTATACCCTCAGAAAAACTGATGGGAACATCACTGATTGCTGCAGCAACAGAGGAGGAAAGTCGGAAACAATGAATTTTGAACTGGTGAAACACCCCCAGGCTTTGCCCCTAGCTTCCTTTTAATAGATAAGAGGCAAACCTTGTCTTGAATTCTGATTTGTAATTGACGAAAGCGGCAATTTATTTCCCTCTACACTTAACGCTTAGCCTAAGATTTGAATAGCTTAAACCAGTGGCCAGAAGTTCTGCCTTCTGTGCAAAAATTTAACCCATCTGTCTCATTTAAATAAATTTAAACAACTGAATAAAGTTATATACTTTCTGACTTTCCTTCGCTGTACTGTAAGCTCTATATTAAGCCCTATAAGTCTAGAATAAAAGTCTAAATTTAGTGCTATATTAGGAAATTTAATGATGTGCTTCTTCATATCAAAACTGTATTGAACTATTGTGCTATCTACATCCGACTCGGGTCCATGGAATTCAAGAATTTCAGACAAGAAAAAAAGGTTTAGAGGTTTGAAGCATTTCAATGTTTTCTCTTGTTCAAATTATCCCTAAATTTAATATAAAAAAATCCGTTTTCATATTTAAACAATATTTTCTGATATTTAGTTAACATTATTTAGTTGGTCATTAAAGAAAAAGTGATTAATTTATGATGAAATGTTGGACAAGCAGCGTGTCAGGCCAGAAACAGCAACAAAAAATAAAAAATGAATAATAGTTTAAACGAAGATCCAAATGTTATATTATTGAATGGGATGCATTTTTATTCTATCCATTTATCTTCTCCTTTCAATAATATTTATTTGTAAACTACTCACTGTTAAAATATTTTGCACATTTTTTTTTTTTTTTAAGTTTTATACTTATGTATAAAAGTTTACTTATACATATATAACTCAAACAATAAGTGCATAAAATTAAGAGAGTGACATACTGGAAATTCAAAAGATTTTAATCTTTAATCAACATTTTTTTTTTCTCATTTTGCGAAAATCAGTCAACTAAAACTTACAATTACTAATTCTATCTCACTGTTATTGAACATTCACCTCTTTAAATGAGCAGTAAGCAAATTGACAATCCTTAAAAATGTATTTTTTCAATTTTTCCCCCTTAACAAACACTATGCTCAAGTTTCAGTATTTTTCACTTTTTAAATCCATAGTAGAAAATTCGTGTAGGTAATACAAAAAGTACAGGACAGATTTTATAATTTCACTCATCTCTTTGCTCAAGAGTTGAAACCTTTTTTTATAAATTGGAATTTGTTCTCTATGAGACATCTTTTTCAATCCCATTAGTTGTTGATATTGCTCTCTTGATTAATTAAGATATAAGTAACCTAATAGCATACCTGCCAATTGTACTAGAGCTTCCGGCTGTTTAAGCTGTCATACACTGTTTAAGTATGATTTCTTCCAATTTTCTTTTAATTTACTAAATTTATTTTAAAAACCTGCTACAAAACTTTTCAAGAGATCAAGCAAGACTAAAAACAATAAAATTGGCAAAAAATATCCCAAATGAGACATGTTTTTCTTTTTACTAGTTTTTAATTTGGTCAAAAGTTTCAACGATTATATTGGTATTGATTAACATGGATACATTAAGAATCAGAATTATTTTATGCATTAAAAAAAATCTTTTACTTCCTGTTTTCAGACTTTTGACGAAAAATGCAATCTTTTTGCATCTGTGTGTTGATTTTTTTTTTTTTTTTTCACTTTTGATTATTATTAAGTATTTTTTAAAAGAGAGTGAATATATTTTTTTTCTTTTGATTAAAACTTTGATTTGGAAATGTTTAAATGAAATTTGTCAATTTTGAATGAAAATATTTGAAAACTAAGTTTTCTATATACAAATCAGCTGTTTTCTCTTATTTTCTGATATAAAAATGTTTTCCAAAGCAGTTATCAAAGCAACCAATTCACGAACTATAGGACTTTTTTTTTTTAATGATAGAAACAATAATCTACATTTTGCATACAAAATATTTTCAAAACTATTTTTTTTTTTTTTTTTTTGAGTTATTCATGATCATTTAATAATACAACTCATTGATTCTTTGATTTTCTAATGTCATATTAAAGTGCATTACAATTTGACCCACTGAGACAGAAATTATAATACTTTTGAAAAATAAAAACCTCTTTCAAATTAAAATTTAAATATAGATACAAACAAAGCCTAAAAGTTTGTCTATTTTCTGAATAGCTCTTACACTTTTATTTCCCAGACTTATAAATGCTTAGCCTGCCTCAATATCAGTCATGCATTTACATTTTAGTGCTAATTTCAATCTTGGCAAGCATAACAGTTTGTCTCTTTCTGAATAGCTCTTACACTTGAATATAGCATTGCAAGAACTTGAAGCATTTATAATGTTTTTGTACAAAAGAGAAAGCATTAGTAGCTACTTTCTGAAATGCAAATGAAACAACGCTGGTTATTTTAAGGGTTTTTTAACTTTTTTTTAATCCTTCAAAACAACTGCATTTATTCTAAATATGTTTAACTAATTTTTACAAATATACAACATTATTTAGGGGTCAAAATGACCCCGCCGTAATTCCAGTGTTAAAGCGCATTTCAACTTATCTTCAGATATTTTTCTTTTTCAGAATTGGTTTGGAACCAAGTCATTTCTTTATTTACATCTCCTGCTAGTCCTTTGCCGAGTCTTTTAGCATTCTGACTAAAAGCAGCAATAGCATCTAAACTGTCGTGTGGTTTATTATTATTTTAGTTATGATTCTCTTGTTCACGGAAAAGCCTCTATCTGCCGATGCTTGACCATAGGGAAAAGTAAGAACAACCTTTGTCTAGTTGGGAAATGCAGGTTTTTATTTCATTTTTAAGTTTGAAGATAAAACTTGTTAGGAAAAAGCCTAAAACCTATTGAAATGTATCAGCAAGCATGTGGTGTACGGGAACAACGTAATGAATAAAAAGTTGCATCCAGAAATGGTGCATTCAGTTTAAAAATGACCGAACTACTTTCATAATGAAGGGAAGTTTACCCTCATCTACCCTATAGTCCCAATCTTGCACCTAGTGATTTTCAAATGTTTCCAAGAATGAAGAACTGGCTAGGAATACAGCGCATTGACGACAAACTTCGAGTGTGCGTCACTGAATGATTTTGATCACAGCAGGTGGCAGAGTTTTATGACGATGGAATTTCAAAGCTTGTCCACTGCTATGATAAGTTCCTAATTTTAATGATGACTATGTAAAAAAGTAGAATTTTAGTCACTCTTTTAGATTAATATATATATATATATATTTTGCGCTTAGTTTGTTTTAAATTTCAAAAAATTTCATACTTTCTGAACAGTCATATTTATGCCATCCGTTGGAACTTGTGTGCATCAAACGGATGGTCAAAGCAGCACATTAGCGACTGATGGCGGTATTGAATTGCCGTTACATTGTGAAATTTGGAAATAAGATCCTGGGGTATAAAAAATGTAAGACTTTTTCTTAAAGGATTAATATGAAATATAGGACAGCTTGGATCCCTGTTTAAAGTAAAATCGGTTGTTTTTGTTTCTTTCAAGTATGTAATAGTCAATCAGGTTTGATAATCTGATGTGTTAGGCATCCATCTGGAAGGAGAGATGAAAATAATTTTAATAGACATATGTATATACTTGTGCAAACTAAGCATTAAATCATTTCTTTGAAAATAGCAGATTCCATTAAATGACATATTTGTCTTGCTACTGAGTAATTAATTTCTAATGTTTCCCAACTGTTAATTCAATGTCAATCATTATTGGTTGTACAAATTGGAAATTTAGACCCCTCACTCACCCCTCTTTTTGAAATGTTGAGCACATCATGTTATAGTTTTAATCTATATCTTTTTCTTTTCTTCTCTTATACATTAATTACATTATTAAGAAATAGTAAATGAATTTTGACTTTTCATTTAGTAGGATCAATTCTCATTTTTAATTCATAAATTATTTTTCTAATAATTACAGTTACAGTTAAGTAGCCATGCTTTCAACTAAAAGTTTATACGGATGTTAAAATAAGTAGAAATAAAAGAGCACACACTTTTGTCAAAATTTATTTTCCCAGTACAAGAAAAGAAAGGCGAGCGCTTTTAAATTGTTTGAACATGGAATGAATTAAGTAAAAAATTGTAAAATGAATTCAGCTTAGAATTTGTTGCTCATAGCTCTTATAATGTGTACACAACTCCCACAATTTTTTCAACTACATCTTCTTTCTTCTTAACAATGGCAGCTTCTCCATCTAAATATTGTTGTTTACTTATTTTGTTAGCAATGAGTTTTTCAACCAGCAACATTTGCTGCTGCAACTGCTCTTTCAGAGTCTTGTCATAACGTTGAATTTCTGCTACCTGTAAATTAAACAATCAGTAGATTTTTTTTATATTTTTAACATTAAAATTAACAGTTAAGTTAAAATTATGTGAATAAAATAAAAATTAGAATTCACATTTCAAGAGAACTGAAATATTTAACATTCTTTTGATGCAAATCTTGATTTGTAAAGGCTGTTTTTAACACATCTTTAAAAAGTGATTTGTTACCTTTTCTGCTACATCTGATCCTTCATGCTTCAACTTCTGCAACAATTCGGTGATTGTCTGAGTTTCATTTTTATGATCAACATTCAATTTTTTCACAGTTGCTTGATAACTGTTCAAATCCTTATTATGCTTAAACTTATTCAAAGCTTCATCAAATTTTGCATATATGTCGGCCCTTTTGTCACAATGACTATGCACAGTTTCGATTAAGCCAGATATTCTAAGTTTGCTTTCCTTGTTTGGATCCTATAATGAAAACATATATGTCTTAAAATAGAATAAAGGGTAAGATTTTCTGAATTTCAGTAGGAAATTGCTTATTTGAATAAAGGGGGGGGGGGGATTTCTTTTTTTTTTTTTTTAGCTTGATTATTTGTAACAGAAAAGATTTATTTCAGGTTTTTAACAAAAGGTTTTGGTTGGTTAACAAAAGGTTGCTTAGAATATTTTACATATATACATGTTACAAAAATCTGAACTGCAAGTTAAGAAATATTTCAAGAATTTTAAGATTTATAGCAAATTACTTAAATTTATCCAGAAATTTCTCTACAATTAGTCAAGTTTTCGGTATAAAGGCTATAAATCAAAAAATATTTTATTATCTACATAACCTGCAGTCTACTACACTCACAAGTATTTACAAGACATGCTTGCCTAATTTCATGTTTCAACATTGAATAGAATGCCAACTCATTCTTATTTTTGTGGTGTGATGAAAATTTAAATCAAAAGAACATAAACTACAAACCTATTTTATGCAAAACTTGCCCCAGATGCATATGGATCATTCTTCAAAAAGTGTAACTTTTCTGTCACACACCTTTTCAAGTAAAAACGTTAAGGAACAATTCATTTAACAATTATTTTTAATTTCATCAAAAATATATCTATTTAAACCTATTAACAATTTTTTAATAATAATTTTTATTTTAGTACATTTTTGGTTCACAACATGTGAATTCTCACCGTGTCATGTCACAGTTTGGTGCATCCAAAATTCTGTATTATAAAGATTATTTAAGTAAAAACCTCCTAAATGTGCGTTTCTAACATTTTTTTTGCGAAAAATAAAATATTCAGCTTCTCTCACTCAATATCCCTCGAAGGGTTCAAACCCACGGTTGAAGACCCTTCAATTTAAAAATGATTATATATATTAAAAAAAAAATGATTCCCAGGGGCCGCCGACACACCGACCTTTTCTACTTTCTACCTACTACCTACTACTTTTAGCTTTCCTATTTTTTTTTAATGAAGAATATCATCCTGAAAATCAGAGTATATAGAAAAGTACACAGGCCCCAGAAATATAGTTTACCTAAGAGAAAAATTAAAGTTTAGCGAGAGTGTTTGAAATTAATAGTCACACCAGTAGTTCTAAGTGTTTGAATGTAAAAATCATGTATGAATCGAAAACTGAAACAAAACTTTATCAAGAGGTGAAGAAAGGAATGATATTTAAAATAAAATAGGGTGAAAAAAAAGACCAAAGATCATTAAGGTTATTTAAGGTCACCAAAGCACCAGATCAGGTCAAGAAAAGTTTTTTTTACTTGGGGCAGCAGATGGCTTGCATTCCAAGCAAATAAAAATACTAGGCTGTAAATTGAAAATTTTTAGTATGGAAAATCTAAATGTAAATGGTTTTTAAGGAGAACAGTGTTTGAGGGTGTTTCATATTTTTTATCAATAAAATAACTAAAAGAAGATTGGGACGTAGCCAAGAGGTGGGGAAGAGAGAGATCCAAAAGAGCTTATATCTTCCTTTTTAGTCACCAAAGCTTGCCTAAAGTGCGTTTTTGAAACTTAGATTTTTAAGGAATTCCTAGGAAAAACTCCCGAACCCCATTCCTTAGTTTAACGTCATTAAAGATGGCCACAACAGCGTATTTGGGATTTCAGCTTCGAAAAACTTCGAGGAGTATATTTCCGCCACAATTGACCTAGAAACGTCCCCACCCCATCATTAAAGAGCGTGCGGTGTCGAAAAAATTTCGGAGGCCCCTTAAGCATCTCCTTCCCATAGTATCATAGAAGATCGTCTAAAATTACCTTTTTTGGGCTTCAAAAAAAAGTACGAAACCTCCCCTAATCCCCACTTTTCCCATAACATCATGACAGAAGATTTTTTGACCTATTCTCAAAAATTAAATTAAAACCTCAAATTTAAATTAAACACCACACACCAAGCAATTTTTGTAACTGACCATAGTCTTTTCTCTATCGATCTACTTCGTTTCTCACTTTCAGATTCTGTATCATGTAAAAATTCATGTCATGGTGTCATGGACTCACACGTTCACCAGACCTTTATATCTTTCATCGTCCACTAACCTCATCTTTCCGCATTAAATATTACCCCTCTGATTTCTCTTTCCGAAGTTTCGATTGTTTACCGGGACCAGGTGAAAGCTCTCAATCCTCTCTTCTTAGTCATAGTTTAAAACAGCATTTTCGAATATACAGTATCGAAAAATTTCAAAGAAAGCCCCCCTCCTCCTTCCCCCTTCGTCATCATCAGTAAAGCACATCAGAAATCTCGTTTTTAATGCTTCAATTTCGAAAAAATTCCAAGCAGAGCATGCCATAACTTCTTCTAAAATCATCGAAGATCGATGAAAGTTTCGTTTTTGGAACTTAACTTTTGAATAACATGTCCTAGTTTTTATCAAAAAAAAAAAAAAAAAGAAGAAGAAGCTTACAATTATACCTTTTTAAGATTTCAATCAAAAAAATTCTTTATGTTCTATGATACATCCTTTGTTTATTTTCAGCAATAGTTGAAGTTGTGATATTTTTGTCCAAAAACAAGAAGATAGATTTTGCTTAAAAATCTGAGTGTATTATTCTGACTTCTCACCTCTGTAAACTTCAATTTCAGGGATGTAAATTAATGTAAAAAAAAAAATGAACATGTTTTCATATGCTTAACATGTGCAGATTGTAGCAACAAAGAAAAAGAAATTTTGCCTGAAAAATGTATCTAATAGACCTATATTAATGGAAAATTTCTCACCTCTGTGACAGACCATATCAATTTCATTATTTCTGAGGCGAACATAACTGATGAAGGGGAAATACATCAATAATAGGCATTCTACCAAAATTATAAATTGCCAGTATATCTTCAAATTTACTAAATAATATTTTTAACACACATTTGAAACTACTAACTAAGCTGTATTTTAATTAAGAGCTTAATATTTTATTCCCACTAATCATCAAAATCGCTGATTGTTTGCACAATTTACAAAATTATTACTTTGATATTAAATTGGCCATGAATTTTTAAATATTAATTTTTTTTTTCGTGAACAAAGCATTTTTTATGGTAAAATAATTGGAACTTAGCTGGGCCATGGTTTATGGTTATTTCTAGCAGGTAACACTTTCATGTAAGAATTTAAAAAAAAAAGTTTCAAAGTTAAAAAAATATTTGCGTTTAAAAGTTATGTTTTCTGGAGAGAATGACTCATATGTAACTGCTCTCCCCGCAGTATTGGGCTCTATTTTTGTTTATAATTTAAGATAGATTGATGGAAATTTTCAGAATTAAAGTATGAATATTTTTTATAAAATATGAAATCCACTTTTGGTGTCACCTGACACAAACCTCTGAGGCACAGTGGCTTTGCTTTTTTCTCAGCTAAATAACATAGTAACTTTAAAAAATTTGCCAAAAAAAAAGGGGGGAGGGGGAGCCACTAAAGCTACAGTACTTCACAGGGTCAAAGAAAGAAAAAACATTTTTGAAAAAATTTTTAATTCAAAAAGTTTTATTGCATCCATTGGAAAATATAAATTTATCACTATCAAAATGTAAACCACACATTAGAATCTATGCATTGACAAATCTCGGTTATTTAGAAATTTGACAATTTTAGGGAAAAGTTTTGTTCAAATAATACATAATCTTCCCCTCCCCAACTTTTCATTTTAAAAGTCGGGGTCAACTTATACACGGTACGGCAATTCAAGAAATATTTTAAATTAAAAATGTGGAAGAATTATATGAGGAGATGCAAGATTTAATACGAGTATTAGAGACTATATGAGTATATAAGTATTAGAGACTGACCGACTGAAGTCAAAGAACATTACTTTTCACATACACAAAAAAAAAAAATTGCCAACTTTTTTTCTTGGGGGGGGGGGGGATTTTAAGATGGAAAACTTATTTATCATTTTTGTAAGATACAAATAACTTTTTACTTTGTTTGATAACAAGTAAAATGAGTTTGTTATCCCCTCTTACAAAGAATAAAATGATGCAGACATTATATATTCTGCTTAGCATTAAGAGCTTTTTTATAGTATTGTATGAAAACTGTTTTCACTTATCTAACCTATCCAGTTGTGAAATTTTATGTTGGGAGGAATTTTGAACAAAATTCAGTTTTGTGTTTTCATACATATGAACTAAAACACTAAAAAAAATCATTTAAAAACATAATTCGATATTGTTAACAAAACAGATAGTTATCTCTTGAATTAAAATATGAATTTTGCGCTAACGTTAAGTGTGAAAAAGGCATATTTGAAATTATATATGAAATGTGATGTTGGCATACAGTAAGCTCATTAAAATATGTGTCAATTTCTTATTTAGAGCAAAAATTGTATCATAAAGGTTAAAGAAATTTCAAAAAAGTTTGATATTTTATGGAAAAAAAACTAGGAATACAGAACCTAGTGCAATTGTCTTACAAAATACTCAATAATCCAATAAATATCATACAAGAAAATGTTATTTTACTACATATTAATGCTAACGTCTTACCTTTGTGATGCTGAAGTCCAGCCTAACATAAATAATTACTACAATGAACAGAAGATATAAAGCTATCACAACCAAAAATGGTTCTTGCAACATGAGCATTTTCTGGTACTCGTAATGTATCTGAAATAAACACCAACATATTAATTAAAAATAGCCAAATTACACAGCAAATGCATAATATTTATTGTTTGAAAATAGAAATTTGGATTTTTATTTTTATTTAATTTTGCAATTATAGATGCTAGATAATCTTACAAGAGGCTGAAAATATTATTAAAGGCTATTATATCTTGTAAAAAACCACTCCAAAACTATCAACAGCACCATTCCAATGAGTATCAGTAGTAATTTATGTATTTTGAAGAGCTTTTATTTTATGCATGCCTAGTGGTACCCATACAGCTTTGCCCTTAGTATAGAATTAAAAGATCATTTGGTTCGCCTGTATATTTGCAGTGAACTTCTAATATGCGTTTAAGTTTTTTATTTATTTATTTATTAATTTATTTTTTTCAAGATCCACATATTTTTGGCAGATTAGTAAATTTAGCATGTATCTTAACAGAAACAAGCAGAAGCCTTAAAAAAAATAAATAAATAAAAAAAATAAGGAAAGGAAGTTTCCTTTCCTTGCTTAAAATGCAAAATAAGACATTTTTCCAAAATTAAACACTATAGAAAGAACCTTGTAATAGCAATATTTTAATAATTTACTGAACATTATTCCATTAAAACAAAGAAAATAAAAGCAGACAACTTTTTCTTATAATTCAAATCCTTTTTAATAAAAGAAAAGTTAATATTTTTTGGAAGGCTGGAGGTATGAAAGTTCAAAAAATCTTTTTCTCTGGTTTTGCTTTTTAAATTTTTTTAAACTATTTTTTTGGTGTAAAAACAAAGTATCAGTCTCATTCCTATAAGTCCCATACCCAAAGATATAACATAGTAAAAATTTAAAAACATCTTGGAAGTGTCACACGTTACATACAATTTGAGTCACATCTTCGGTAAAGAAATTTTCCGTGTTGTTTAGGGAGGGAATACACCCATAAGTGTCCGTCCTTGCTATAATTTTTTATGTTTTTGAACTTTTCACCTCTTTAGAAGAATGTTAGCGGTTAATATACTTCTCCCTTTCCCTCCAAATCCAAATAATAACAATGAAATTGTCAATTAAAACTGAGAAAAAAAGGGGTGGGGCATTAAATTCAAAAAGGGTGGGGGAATAAGGGTTATATTTGAATTTAAGAGGTCTTTTCACATAAGAATTAGCTAAAACATTTTCAGAAGCATTTTTCATGCTGCACAGTAATCAAGCAATGTATTTTTCCTTTTTTTCTCAAGTACCTTATAATAATGTAAAAAACCATGCACGAGAGAGGAAGTAAGCATGGCGACTTCAGCTTAATCTTGTTACAAATCTTACCAAATACGTTAAGTTCAACAATAATAGCTCTTAATGAGCAATATATCCTCCCAACAAATGCATTATTAGGAGGAGGGAACTTGTATCATTAGAAAATTTAACTTGTGTTCTCTCAATAATTAGTAGAATTTTAAAGATTCTAAATCAAAATGAAAAATAAAATTACTGTGTATTTTCAATAAGTTACCGCCCTATAGCCAAGACTAAGGCAGAAATGCCTGAAATACACCACCAGCTGTCATTTCCTATGCCGGGCTGATAAGTGCTAATAAGCAAGAAACTGCAGTCCTCGGCTGGAATGACTGAGCTGGCAGTGCATTTCATGTAGTTACTATGTATTTATTTCTTTAAAGAAATCATGGCTGAATTTTGAGTTTAGTTATCAATTGGAGAAAAAGCACATTGAGGCAAAAAAAAGTTAAAATATTTATTAATCTTCAACGTTTTCTAAAGCTTATTTTCTATTTTAAGCTTTTTTGCTGAAATTCTTTTGAGCTCAGCTTAGACCACAGGGAGACCTAAATATTGCTCAAAAGCAAAACTTTTTTTTAAACAATATTCATCCTCACTGTTGAGATGAGTCAACTTGAAAATTTTTGAAAAAAATCCTTAATTAAAAAAAAAAATATATTAAAACTCAATTTTCTGTACAAACTCATTAACTCTTTAGGCCTCCTGTGTTCAACCTAAGTATTTTTTGATTTGTATAAAAAATTTTTGATACATCCAAGTCCATAGAGGCAACTTTTTATCAACTGAAAATTTCTAAAAAAGGAGTTTTGCTATACCCTGGGGAGCAAAATAGACTTGTAATAAAGAACTTAAAAGCATGTAATTTTTACTATTTGGCAAATTAAAAGCAGTTATTGCTGCACTTTCAACATTTCAAGAATTAATAATCACATTACCAAAACATTACTTTTTTTACTCATTGTAAAAGTCTTATGCATTAATCATCAAAACTACGTATGCTATTCTTTACAATAAAAATAAACATTAACAAAGTTCAATTAACAAATGATAAAATTAAAAATTAAATAATCTTATTTAAGATGTTTACTGCAATCTCAACTGGAAAAAAGTAATAAAATAAATGTTGCATGCAGTACATTTTGAATGGTTCGCTACAAATATGATACAGCTTGTAGTTTCAATAGGGCTTTGGAATTCATTGGGGATAAATAATCAAACAAGAACTAATGAAGTTTGGCTTAAGATGGTTGATATCTTTGTATTCTGTATTTATTAATCGCTCTTTCTAGTTTTTCGAAAGAAAAAAAAATTGTTGCAAAGCTGTCAAGTCAGTGGAGTACAAGCACTTTGATGAAATATTCATTATTTTAAAGAAATAGCCAGAAAAAGCGTTATACACATATTAGTTACATTGAATAGAGAAGTAAGATAGTTTTTGACGTCATATTACGCATTAGTTAATAATAGAATTTTAGATTAAACCTTGCAATACATCACATAGCCATTTGGCAACACTTTAAATATATTTTGCAAGAAAAAGTAAATGGCCATAGTACTGGGCAAAAACATACTCAAAGGATAAGCTTTACATTCACTTTAAGTCAAAAAATTAAATAAAATGGCATTACCTGTGACAGGATCAAGGTTCAAATACAATATACTGACAAACACCATGGTGGAATGGTTACTGAGTGAAGCTACACTAAATGAGAATATATAGTTTCTAGCAATGAAAATATTTATTCTATAAATCTCTTGACTAAAACAATGTAGCCATTAGGCATAACTTAAATTTTACTTTTTGATGTTTATTTCACAATTCAGCCTTTTTTTTTCACACTTTAAATTTTTCTCAAAATATGGACAGATTATTTTAAATATTTTTCCTGTTACTCATGCAATTATTATAAAAGCATTTTTGATTTCTTACAAGAAAAAAAGTGCTGCATCAACAGGTTAAATAAAATTGAATGTTTGCTACGACAAGAACAATGTTGGATGCCATCAATGCTAAAAAATGACAAGGAAGTAGTATACAACTCTTTCAATCCAAAAAAAAAATAAATAAATAAAATAAAGTTAAATTCTTTACAGTAAATGCAATAAGATACCTCAAAATCTTGAATGTGCTGCTCAACAAGATTTGATTTATGCATAACAATCACTGGCCTTCCAACGGTGTCTAAATATGTGTAGTGAAGTTCATCTGGTAAGCGATCAACAGCATAAGGCGGCTTTACTTGGATGTTTCTAACATGCAAGAAAATTGTAGTCAGAAAAATGAAATACGCCTCTAGCATATGCAAAAAAACATCTAATAATTTGTATAAACTAAAAGGTTTTATAAAAATTTAAAAAAAAATATATAGCAGTATCAGTGGTGAATTTACAGTGTCCCAATTACGAGGGGCCTCCATGGTTTAAGGACCCTAAAAGGGATCCGAACTGCATCTGAAACAATGTTCACATTCAACAAAGGAACCCCCAAACATTAATTGCAATGGGCCTACCAATTGTGTAAATTTGCCACTGAGTACTATAAAGATGAAGAAAAAATCTAAGAATGTTTCGAAAGGTAAAATATTTCCACTGAACGGAATTATTGGTTGATATATGGGTTAAACAAGTGATGAAAACCACACAAATGGTTAACATTTAGAATTACACTTTTTCAAAAGAGTTTTTTAACATGAAAACTTCTACAATGTATATAAGAGGAGAAAATATACTTGGAAAAACCTCAAAAGAAAAGAAACATCTAAAAAGTGTAACATCTAATTTTAAAAATAACCGATTTCTCTCGGATATTTTCAATGCATTTTGTCGCTAAATATATGATTTTAAAGTAATGAGTAATTTATGGACAGTATTGAGTTATAAAGTTTAAAAAAAAGAAAGAAATTAACAAAAAAATTTTATATATGTATATATATTTTTTCTCTCTCTCTCTTTAAAAACTAAGCACAACTTTGAGAAATCATACTTGCATTCTAAAAAAAACTGATAAATGGCATGCAAAGCATTGTGATGACCTCTCCTTATAGCTAGCGACCTATTGATCTGTTTTGTATGGAGGATAGGGGGTCGTTATAAGGAACATGGACGTTATAAAGAGCATGGACGGTGTTTGCATGAAAAGCTAAACGTTACTAAAACATCTCATGATTTTGAGACAAATTTATTCTAGGAAAAATACTAGAAATTTTCGTAAGATAAAGTAAAAGGAAGTTTTAACATGTTAAGAAATTCACCAATGCATTTAGTATTATAGTCATATCGTTGATACAACAGCAAAGTATCTAATGAGAAAGTTTGTTTTTTAATGTTGAACTCAAAAGATTGTATCAAAAATGATATAATACAGTGAATATAAATCTAAAAACAATAATAAAAGTATTTATTACTGTAGAAATCACAACATCCTTGGTTTATGGGCTGATTTGGTATTCACATTACAAGTATTCTTTGGCCTCCTAAAAAGTAGCGTTCTTCACATTTGATAGTTTGCATTTTAAGCTACAATATTAATGCTTCATAATCTACTGAAATATATAGTTCTAAATATTTTAAGAATGAAGAACTAAATTTATAACAATTCTACTTCAGATTTTTGCTGCAACATTTTTCTCAATGCATTTTAACGCTTTCGGTTGATCACCGGTTACTTGAGCAGACATGACGCAGACGAATAACATGCAGGTGAAAAATACATATAATTGTTCAAAAATGTCACGTGGTTCCATCAACCAATCAACCAACTACAGTTACGGTCGACCGGTAGATCAACTGGTGAGGCTCATAAAATGACATCAGAAGCAATCAATTAACCAGTAGCTCTCAAGAATGCTGCGGTTAGCAACCAGTTACTCACCGGTCGACCGGTGAGGTTCGTCGAACACAAGCTATCCTCTGCCAGTTGTGATATTTCGGTTCATTAGTTCATTTCGGTTAATTTTTAATTAGTCAGTCCTACTATATTCTTTTAAAATCACCAAGACCATAGATTGTAAAAAGTTCATTTGATCTAAGATGAATTGCTTTTTTTTCTAAACAATGATACAATAAGAAATTTGGTTGTTTCCTAGTTATCACTTTGACGACCAGTTTTCAGCAAAAGAATAACCTAAATTTTCCAGGCACCAAATTATAAAATTATTTTCACTGCTTTTCAAATTTTCACTAAATGAATTGATTATTCTAGTTTTTTGACCCATATAAAAAATTAACATGATTTTCAAGTAAGTTATTGACTCTTAAATTGTTACAATAATATCTGCAAAGCTGTTGAAATTGATCTACCCATTCTTTAATAACATGTTTTACTTTGTTTAATTTTCATGTATTGATTTTACCCAGCTCATTGACAAGTTTTATTTAAACAGTTCCGATAATTCTATTACTTTGAATTTGGGTCGTATATAATTTCGAGATGGATTTTAATATAGTTCAAGACAAAAAATAGTAAATTATGAAGCAAAGAACTTTGATATTCTAAAATAAAAAACGGTAAAAGAAGCAAAAGCTGTGAAAGTAGGAACACTATAGGAACCTGAGTTTTTAATCAGCAGGCCTTTTCTACAAAAAAAAAAAAAAAAAAAAATTGAAAACCTGCATTCAGAAACGAGTATATGTGTTTTTTATTTAAATTAACTCTTTCAAATTCATTTACATCCCACAGAAAAAACATCAAAAACTGAAAATTAAGCTTTTATTTAATACAAAAGGATATTTGTTTTCAAGTAAGCAGCAAAAAAATTATGTTTATACTGAAACGTGTTCTGTACAGAACCATAATATGTTCATTGAGAATTAGTATCCTTGAATCCCTAAATCTAAAGCAATTTAAAATTTATGTAGGATATAGTTAGGAGGAATGGGACAGATATAAATTTATGCTGAAATAAAGAAATAAAATGTGAAAGAATATTTCTACCTTGTCCATCAAGAGTCTACATCTTTTAAATAAGCTAGAAATAATTTTGCCTTTTATTTTGGCATAAAAGTAACCCTGTCCCATTCCTCTCCTACTATAAATGATATTCTACATCAAAGAATGTAAAAATATAATTACTTGCTGCCTTCTGGAAGTATTACTCGAACAGTAGCATCATCAATAACACTGTCATCAAAAACATGATCAACAAAACGCATTTTTAAAACATACAAGTCTCCTGAAATGAAAATAATAATAATAAATGCAGTATTAAGGTTATTGTCATATAAAATGATATACAGCCAACGCTCTATAGAATGGCCTCCTATTACTACAACACTTCTGTTATAGCGACCGATGCATGATGTTTCATTTCCTATTCCATAGATGCAATGTTATTTTACTGACCATTAGAGAGTTTGAACTGAACTGTTCATTCCAATATAACGTCCATAACTAAGTTTTAATTTTTGTATTATCCTCAGGACTAACTATTCAAAAACTAATATTAAAGGTAAAATATTTCAATTGAAAAGAATTATTTGTTAGTTTTGGGTTCAAAAAGTAATGAATACTGTAATACCAAATGGTAGACCATACTTTTTTTTTTTTTTTTTTTTTGAAAAAGTCAAAAAAGTGGAAAGCTTCTACAATAGCAGCATGTTTTTTTTTTTTTTTTTTTTTTTTTTTAAAGAAAAGAAACTAACAAAATTTTAACGAATCATGACTATAAGAAATTATTCATAACTATGAGAAATTATTCCTGCATTAAAAAAATGACTAAATAACATACGCAATATGTTTCAACGACCTCTCCTTATAGTGACCATTTTGTTTGGAAGACTGGGTTCATTATAATGAGTATCGACTGTATAAAACTTTTCAGAGCCTCTTCAAAAATGTAGAGTAAAAAATTTAACTGCGAATTAATCATAGTAGTATGAAAATAATAAGCTGTATAGTTACTCATTAAATACATAATTTATTACTTTCATTCAATCAATGAAAACTCATTAAACATATTTTACAAATTAAAAAAAAATTTTTAAAGAGGGGATATCTTACCACTATTGTACAAATACTCATAAGTAGGCACATAATAACCAAGGACATAATGTGTTTTCCATCCCCCAAATAATGGAAAGCGAGGACGCAATTCAACTTCTGTTGAGTCATCTAACATGCGTAAATGACTAGTAGAAATGTTACCAATTTCATCACGGTAATAGACATCACTAGCTGATGCAGGCAGCACAGTCTGTAAAAAATAAATAAAACTATTTTAAATGTACATTGCTCTACTAAGGATTATGAACTATATGAAAGGTAACTATGAAATAATGAACTTCTTTACTAATAATAAAGCTGAAAGTCTCTCTGTCAGGAGGATGTCTGGATCTCTGTAACGCGCATAGCGCCTAGACCGTTTGGCCCATTTTCATGAAATTTGGCCCAAAGTTAGTTTGTAGCATGGGGGTGTGCATCTCGAAGCGATTTTTCAAAAATTCAATGTGGTTCTTCTTCTATTCCAATTTTAAGAACAAAATTTTCATAAGATGGACGAGTAAATTACGAAATTATCATAATGTGGACCCGTAACATGGGCACAAGCCAATTGGCGAGAAAATTCACCATACATTATTTGTATGGCGAACCAAAATACAGGCGAATATATACAATTCAACAGGCGAACCAAAAGGCGAACCAAATACAGGCGATATAAAATATACAGGCGAACCAAAAGACCTTTTAATTTTTCTATTACGAGCAAAGCCGTGTGGTACCACTAGTTAGCAATAAAATTAATATAAATAAAGGAGATTTTCATACAATTAAGTAAAAATTTTAAAAATGAAAGGGATGAAGTTGTGGAAGGTACACTTTTGCCAAGTTAGGCTTCTTATTCCAAAACAGAAAGAAGAAATAAAACACTAATAAATATTTTTTCTCTTACTCCCCTACAGTAACATTACAATGCATCATACAGTTTAATGATGAAAATAACATTGCATGTTTTAGATGAGACAATAATTGTAAATTTGTTTAGATATCCAATTCCAAACTAACTTTTCGGAGTTATTTTTATTGCAAATTGAAAAATACATGAAAATGACTTATGAAATTTATCAGATTTAGGACAAGTCTTTGAAACAAAATGAATAAAAGTAAAACAATTTTAAAAAACTACAAAATTCAAAAGTAGTTACAAATTAAATATTTTAATACAAATAAGGTCAAAATTCAAGTTTAATTAAATGTTCTTATTTTAAAAATAAAATAAAACTTCACCATTTAGTAGCTAGTATTAAGAACAACTTACTTTAAATGATTTAACAGAGGCTATGCCACTTTGATCTCTTTGGAATTCATATCGAGAAAATGGTCCTTTTAATTGAGCTCCAGTGTGAGCTAAATCAATATCTTCCTCAACAGATATCACGCCCCAGTGTGATACTTCAATTGCACGATTTATGTTAGTCACGCTGAGGAATGGATTGTTGTTCTCACAATGAATGGTTAATTTGTTCTAAAAATGAAAAATAATTTATATTAGTAAAATTTTATTGGTGCAATCAAAATTCAAATAGTTTTACTTGGTGCCTATACATCATAATTATTTTTAAATAACAAATAAGATTTAAGGAAAGGTCAATAATATCAGCGATATAATAAGTTGTAAATTTCATCTTGCTGGTTACAGACTATATTAACATTTTGAGAACATCAAATATCTCCCCATGATTTTATTCTGTCACTTAGTAGCTGCTTACTTTGTGTCAAATCTGATTCTGGAAAAATTTGTTTAAATAAAAAAAGCACAGACTGAATCATCCAAAGTCTTAAAATTGAACAGTTGCTCATCAGTGGCAGTTGTTGAAAGGGCAAACTTGTTGAAAGGGAGTCAGTTACAAATACAAAAGTGACGACCAGCAACAGGCCCTGGGCTCAGCTGGGCTGGTCGAAATCAATTTAATAGTCCCCAGTGAAAATCAAAGATTTCAATGACCAGTGTTGATGACCTCGACACTGGTGATGACTTTCTACATTGTTTTTTAGGTAAATACATGCAATATAAAAGACTAAACAAAATTTGGATAAGATTTTTAAGAGAATAAAAATAATCCGAACTGCCAAATCTCAAGATTAAAGGAATAGTATAAGACGAAAAAAGGTTTACTGGAAACTAAAATAGGAGCAGAAAAAGTAAGAATTTAAAAACTGTTTTGATTTGCTAATTTGTATTGCTTTGCATAATTTTCTTATTCAGTCACAAGATATATAAATAAGAATCATTCACTAACTTAAACTTAAGAATGATTCAACTGGATTAGGCAACCTTCCCCACCAAATAAATAAATTTATAAAACACTGATTAATCTTTTGAATAGAAAAATAAACAATATACTGCAAACAAAAATTTAGCAATTAAAAGCTCATTTACTCAACATTTAGAGTGTTCCCAACCTAAAAGCAACAATAATTTAATTTAAAAAAAATTAAGTTTGAAAAATAGGAAATTTAAGAAAAAAATCCTATAGTGAAAAACAGAATAAGTAGGTTAACGTAAGCTGCTAGAATGTAATGAAACAGCTTTCAACTGTCAAAATTTTTTAAACGTTTACAAGATGCAAAAGGATTGAAATCTCAAACACAGCGTGCAATTTTCGGAAATTCTTGCTCAATCTGGTAAGCTTCTAAAAAGAGATTTCCCTAAATGAGTTATGAATTGTAAAAATTCATTTAAGGTAAAGTCTAAAAAGTTAATTTCTTCAAACAACTAAATTCAATGCCAATTTTTCATTTTTTTTTTTTTTTTTTTTTTTTTTTGAAAAAAATTGAGAGTATATAAATAAAATCAGAATTGCTACCTCCCAAAAATTTGTAGTAAAAAGTACAGGAATATAGCAAACATAAGACAGTTGCAAAAATGTAGGAATTATGGTATTGCACATTCAAAATATTTCATTTAAAGTATAAATTTAATTGTGAGAAAAAAACTAATCAAAATTTATTTAGAGGTGACTAAAATGGAACTTCAGATAAAAATTTTTATGGATACACAATTTCCTTTACTTCATACAAGAAAGTAATTAAAATACAGCATTATTTAATACCTAATGTGAAACGGTTTGACACCCCCATTTCAAATTGTAAAACATACCTATACATTAATGATCTGCTTATAAACATCAGGAAGAACACTTGAAAATTATTGTAAATACATTTAGGGTCAATTGGGGTAAAAAGAAACATGGGGTGGACAGAAATAAACTTTATTGAAACTGAACTGCTGGTGATCAGGACTGGCAGAGCTTCGGCTTGGTGTTTTTGTTTGTGTCAGATATTCAAAATTTGAATGAAAACATTGCATTGTTTCATAAGGATGGATGTTCGCAATAACTACAATAAAATTAAAGACTGCAGATAAAGTTTAGAGTTTGTACAATTCTTCAACAAAACAAAAAACATTTTTTGGATTAATTTGAAAAATTTCTTTGGGGTTTTGAATCCTAAAAACCCACCCCTTAAATACAGCACTGATTTAGAGCATATTGAAACTTTCAGGATGATTTTTGTATTTAAATGATCTCAAATTACATTTAGATTAGGGGCACATGCCACAGATAGTTTTATTGTTGAATAACTTCTTAAGCTTCTAAATTGATTCTTGCACCAGTGGGATTATCTACTAACATCAATCCTACGAGGAAATAAATGGGGCATTTCCGTTTACCCCCTAGTTCTCTGGAGTAAAAGGGAACATGGTTTCAGTAGCTAACGACAAAGTCTTAAAGTCGAAGTTCTCATATTCAGTTACTCTCCAAAAACACAACATTTTAGGTTTCATTTCATGCAAAATAAAGGGAAGGATTTTAAATTGAAACACTGATACTCTACATGCAATACACTGACAGCCCGGTTATCACATCCAGAGACTGCAGTTTCATCCCTGTTACGGACTCGCCAGACTGGAATAGAGAATAATTGAGCTGGAAGCAGATGTCATCTCAGTGAAGCTGAGAGTCCCAAAAAAACTGGAAGCAAAAGTAAATTAAGCTCACCAGTGAGAACCTGCAGTCATGGTGCAGTTCAACTCTTAAATTGAAGGCAAAACTTGGGTGTTTCAGCAAAAAGTACTGTCCTGTTTCTGCTAAGGCAGAACCTCATGCAACATGGCAACAGCACAGGCTATTGCTATATTACATTTAGTTCTGCATTGAAGGCGGTATTCTTCCTTTACCCTAACTGACTTTATTACCAAACATTGCTTAATATAAAATTTAGTATTTTGAAAAAACAATCTTATTTGAGAAAAACAAAAAAATAACAGCAATGAAATGGCTTAAATGAAAAAATATCATATAAGCTTTGTGCTACAATATGATTCAAGTAAAAAACCAAGGTAAAGAAAGCATAAATTAAGAAGAAAATACAGTATACAGCTATTTCAAGACTACAATGGAGCCTCTTCATCAGTGCAAGAAGCTCACCAACACAACAGAAAGTCGCGAGAGAACCTCCTGTTCTGATTCACTTGTGTTGGGTCTGTCACTGACACTGTCTGTTAATTGTCACTTATTTGGTTGTGTTGGTAAACTTCTTGCACTGATGAAGAGGCTCCAGTGTAGCCTTAAAATAGCTATATGGTGTATTTTCTTCTTAATTTGTGCTTTATTTACCTTGGTTTTTTACTTTAATCAATCAAATGGCTTTGATTTAAAAAAAAGAAATTACCGTAGTATAAGGGCCAATATTATCATATGGGCCATAAGTAATAAGGTTTTCTGTATGAGACACAGGCTTCAACTTGGTAAATGACTCAATTGAACTTGAAGGCAATGTGATGACTGTAGTTTGCGTTTTGGTAAGATAAGGACTGAAGTAGTAGTGGTTGCCATGATACATTACCAATTGCTTTTCTGATTGTGAAATAACTGAAGGGTACGGAACAAGTGCACGCGTGAAAACCAATTCTAAGCGCACTATGGTGGTCTTGCCAGCTTGAAGAGGATTTTTAAAATGTATTTTGATGAGATCTTTGTCTTTATGATTGCTATATAAAATAAACAAATAAATTATATTTATAAAATATTGCAAAAGGAAGTAATATTCAGAAAAATCTATTAATTTTACAGTAAAGTAAAGCCTGTCTACAACGATACGGTTGGGACCTGAAAAAATATTGTTATAGACAGGTTACTGTTTTGTAGACAATTTGATTACTCATGCTAACATTTTGTTGGGACCAATGAAAATATCATTATAGAAAGGTTTATTGCTATAGACAGTATTGTTATACACAGGTTTCACTGAAGCAAGAACTTTACTGCACGCAAGCTGCACAATACTGAGTGCAGGCCCGATGAGAGGCCATGTCAGCCTAGTTGGAAACTAGGGGGCAAAGGCCTAGTGGGGGCCCGGTTTGGAATTGGAGTAGTATAAATTTGACAAGTTTTATGGGGGAGAGGGGGCGACCAAACTGACAAGGGCCTTGGCTCTTGGCTGCCCCGACACACTGCTAAGAATAAGATATGCAGAACCTAAAGATTGACATTTTATCAACAAGGTTTGAATGTGTTATATCCGGCAAATTTAAGAACTAAAGAAATAGAACTTTTAAGATCAAAATTTTAAAAAGTTTGAATCTAAAAACTACAAGAAGAAATGCTTATGAACATTATTAATCTACTCAAGTAATTTGAATATAAATAATGCATTTAAAATATTAAATTCACTTCATAAAAGTCATGCAAAAATATACACACAATACCATTTCTGGATTTCACAACTTGATTTAAATCTTCATCTATAATTTCATTAATAATTAAGAAAATATTGAACATCAATTTTCAGCCAACATTAGGCAGCAAATAAAATAAATAATATGAAAAAAAAAAAAATGTAATTTTACAAATGTATAAAAAACATCTAAACACCCTACCATGATTGTTACTCTTTTCCGACTTTAACATTTTACTGGAACTTTTAAAGTTTCTTAATGAGTCGGACATATTTATTTGGCAGATTATCCAACATTTTATTGGATTTCTTTTAGTTCTCCAATGATTTTAATCGAACTTTTCACCTTGTTTAACGCATGATTGTTTTATTTTCCAAGTTATTTTACATTTTAACAGAACTCTTAACCCTGCTTAATGTTTTGTTTTGTTTAAAAATCCTTTAAAGACAAAATAATGTATGGTAAGGTCAAAGGAATATTTTCTACATAGATTTCACCAAACATGGTCTTAATCAGGTGTGAATTGGTGGGAGGTCAGTGACCTCCCAAAATTTCCTTATTTGGCAGTTTTTTGAAGACAGTTTTAAAGTATTGAGGGGTTTTTTGGGAAGTTTTCGATAAAGGTGCGTCTTGGCGACTTTTTCAAAGTTCGCCAAATTTTTTGGCGCCAAAGTCTAAGCGCTATTTTCCCGCTCTGCCAATGAAAAAAAGGGGGAGAAACGTATGTTTTTTTTACTAACCTACTGGAAAATGAATGAAATGGAGTTTTTGCATCAGAAATACAAGAAATTGGAGCATCAAAATATAAACAAAAGGTTCAAAAACAACTAAATCTCGAGAAAAATTCTAAAAACTCAACTGCTTAAAAACACTAAATATGAACTAATCTAATCAAATAAACACTGAAAATTATATTGAAATGCAAAGAAAACTAGGCAAAAAAAATTCTTTAAAAAAACGGTAAAAAGCATTAAAACAAATAATTAACCTATTAAAAAAGAAATTAATTTGAATAATTTAATGCACAAAACCACTAATTATAAACTAATCTAAATAAATAAACCCTAAACAATACAATAAAATGCTGCGAAAACTAAATAGATATATTTTTAGTAAGGCAGTGGTTGCAGACCCGACCGCCGGAAATGTAATGAAGCACCGACCAACTTCTGTGCATGAGCAGAGTAGAAATTACTGCCTGGGGTCGGGACTGTTTTATGAACCCGACCAAAGGGGCGGGATCTAATTTCAACAGCCGACCAATGATATTCTATGCGGTCTGACGAATTATGTATGGCCGACCACACAAATTAAGATACTTTCCCAATGACCATAAAAACATTAAAACAAACATCAAATCAAAAATTAATTTGGGAAATATCCTCAAAAACACTATTATTTAACTAATCTAAATAAATAAACTCTTAAAAATTCAATTAAAAAATAAACCCTACAAAACACGAGAAATTCATTCATTTTCCACGGAAGTAGGATAGAAAAAAAAATATTTTCACCCTTTCTTTTTCATTTGCAGAGCGAAAAAAATAGCGTCTGGAAATGGGGGCCAAAAAATTTAGCAACAGTTGAAGGAAAACACATAAAATCACAAAAATAAAACGGCATGGTTGCAAACAGGTTTAGCTTGATTAGAGCAAAATCTAAATACATCTGGACTGAAAAAAATAAAAATACGATTGGAAAGGATTAATTTAGGATTAAAATAAATATTAGACAACAAAAAATTAATTATTTTTGTAAAATTAAGCACTACAAAAGAGGGGGCGGTTATGTAACAATGAAATCACTGCATCCCATGCCGTTTTATAAAAACTATTTTACAAATTTAAATTTAAAAAATGTAAAAAGTTGTACTCACTGCTTGCAAGTTTTCAATAAGATCCTCTTAGTTTCTTGAAAAAAGAAAAACGCCCAATTTAAATTAATTTTAAAAAAATTTGGCCACGAGGTGAATTTAATTTACCACTGCACTCCCATCCGAAATGCGAAAAGCGGGGGTGGGGGGAAAGGCAGGGGGCGCTACGCTCCGTAGAGTGGGTAGTAAAGGGGTTGCCGTAGTATCCCCGTAGTGGCGCCGGTTTGCTATGAGAGCAGTTTATCGCCAGGGAAGGGGAAAATAGTAGGGTTGCCGTAGTATTGCGACAGTGGCGCTTGGTTGCCATAAGAGAGAGATTTATTGCCAAAATTTGGCGACATTTGGAAAAGCACCTTTATCGAATAATTCCCTTTTTTTTTTTTTTCAATTTTTCATTTAATGATGCATAACGCCCCTTCTCATTAGGTGTAATATAGGCTACGCTCATATTTTATCATTCAGTAAAATTCAGAATTTGATTTGGTAAAGTGAGAGTTTTCCCCTTCCTAAAAGTTGAAGTTTGGGTATTACTAGAGGAATTGAAGGATAATCACCAAGTTAAAAATATGCCAATTGATGTACCTATAATAAAAAATTATCCGCACAAGCTTCTAAATATATTTTAGCACAAAGTCTTATTTAAATGCTCTGATATAGCTACCTTTTTACCAATGAAGATAATCTAGACAAAACTCATAGATTAAGAAACACATAAATTTTGAAATGAAATCATTTAGAACTTACTTTTGAGTTAGAACAATGTCTTCAGTTTTCAGATTAACTCTTCCTTCTTCATGAACTTGCTACAAACAAATTAAAACTTAATAAATTTTAAATTTTTGTACTGTATAACCATGATAAGAATTAGACTTAAGAAAGTTAATTAGCAAATTACAGGAAAAGAACTTATAAGCTTTAAGTTACCTCCCTTATGCCATGGCTGAAGCAGAACTGCAAGCATGCAATGACAGCTTGGTTAAGGCATCTAGAGACTGCAGTTTTGTCCTCGTTTTGGGCTAATCCGTCTATAATAGTTGATAATTGAGCATGAGGCAGACTCAGGGATATGCCCAGAAATTTTGGGCCCAGTCGCAAATAACTTTTATGTCCCCCCTCCCCCCACCCTATCACTTACTTCTATGTCCCTACACATATTTTATGCATCATTTAAAAAATTCTAGGGTCCCCCTTCAGGCTTGGGCCAACAGGTGTCCCCCCCCCCTATGCAGATTTATTGAAGCTAAGATTACACACTATTATATGCACACTAGTAACATAAATCTCAACTTCAACGAGAGGGCATTCGGCACCCCCCCCCCCCCCCCCCCCCCCGGCTTCTTTATTAACTATTTTAGACGGATGAGCCAAAAACAAGGGCAAAACTGTAGTCTCTGGATGTTGAACCCTGGTTGTTGGTACAAGCTTGTAAAATAACGTTTTATTTTGACTTAAAGTCATAAGAATTCAAGGGCAAGGAATTTTCTTTGAGAAAGGGCTCAAGGTCCAAGCCAAATATGAGAATTTAAAAAATTTAAATTTCCAAAATGATAAAATCCTTTTTCACAAAGAGTGCCCTGCCGGTGGGGCACATTGGTCCACTTTACGAGAGGTTCTGTTAAAACATTAAAATAAAAAAAGTTTATCAATTCAACACTTCCAAAACAATCTATAGGGTTGAGAAGTGTTTAGTGAAACTTATTGTACAAAATCGAAACTGATCCACTAAATTTTTTGACGAGATAAAAAATAAGTAAAAAAGTGGACCAACATGCCCCACCTCCACCTCCTCTTACCAATTTTTCTATTCTGATTAAATGCAATTGCAGTTAATAGAAAATAATTACTCATCACTGAATGCCAGAAATTAAATGGCCTGTATTGATATTTAAATGAAATGTAAGCTAGATATGTATGCTTTTTACTGGTTGATAGTTTGTTTTTTAAATAACATAATAGTTTGTTTTAATCATTTTGTTCTTCATACATTCAACAACTTCAATGTAGCAGATTAATGTATGTAGAATTTCTTTTGAAAGTAATTGATGCCACAATTATAAGAATTCGTTCACAGACAGAATTCATACTTGAAACGACAATTATGATGGCAAGTGAAAAAAGACCAGGGTAGATAAAAAAAAAAGGGTGCTTTAAAGAGGGATCGTGAGTTCATGAATAAGTACCTGAAATTTCTAAGAAATTGTATCTAATACAAAACACATCTGCTTTGAGTGTCTGTACACGCTTGCATACAAACATTTCTATTATTATTTTATATATATATATATATATATATATATACCATTTACAGTAAAGGTAGAAATATAAACTTCAATAAATACTGTTCTTTGACACAAAAGTATTCAAAAGCTTCTTTGAAACTTTTCTTTGCATTCATACCAACCAGAAAAACAAATACGGCAGAGGTAAAATTAGAATATCTGACAGGGGTACACAGCATTGATGTCAATTTTGAAAACCATTAACAGAAAACCAGAATATCAATTTTGAAGATTTTAAGAGAAGTTTTAACCATGAAATTTGACATACCGATGCTCCTATAAATGCTAAATTAGGTTTTGAACCAGCGTCAAGAGCATACAAGAAAGTTGATACCGGCGATTTCCCGGTGTTTTCTAAAGTTAGTTTTATTAGAACTTTTACAAGCTGCGACGCGATGTCAATGTTACGATCCACTTTAGAATTTACTATTTCTCCATTGCTGCTATTGAATACTACGAATAGTACGAAAATTAATAAGTAATGCATTTTAAACATAATTTTGAAATTGATTGTAACTAAGGCACACGCGTCATATCAGCCCAAAAACAGCCAGAGTTCACAAATTGCTGACGACATTTAATGAAGATTGCCAACTTTAGCAAGATAAATAGAATTCCTATTACTTTAATCCAACGTATTTATTTCTTTATTCAATTTCAAATGCTGTGAATTCAAAAATTTTGTGCATCATAAGAATGTATCTATTTATTATATGGTATAATAATTTTCAACTATTTTTAAATCGATTTTTTTTAATCTTAACTGTCAATGATTAAGTCAACTCAACTCGAGCGAAAATTTGTTTACATAAATTTTGTAAATATTGCATTTTGCAGGTATATTGTTATCAGCATTATTGCTGGAATAAAGAGTTTGTACAGCTAATTATTTTAGAACTTTTTGTCTGAGCTGTAATTTCGTTCAGAAAATGGGTCTTTTTGACAAGTTAGCATATTTTCTGGGCATCAAAAAGAGAGAAGTAAACGTATTGATTGTAGGTTTGGATAATAGCGGGAAAACTACAATTATAAATCATTTCAAACCCGAAGAGCAGAAATCGATGGAAATCGTCCCCACTGTTGGATTTAATGTTGATCGTTTTCGCATGAAAAACCTGAGTTTCACAGCATTTGACATGTCTGGGCAAGGCAGGTACAGAAATTTATGGGAACATTACTATCCGGAAGCTCAAGGAATTATTTTTGTTATTGACAGTAGTGATGCTTTACGGATGGTTGTAGCAAAAGATGAGTTAGAAATGATGCTGCAGCACAAAGACATTAAAGATAAAAGCATTCCCGTCCTGTTTTTTGCCAATAAAATGGATCTGAGAGAAGCGTTATCTAGCGTAAAAGTAAGTCAAGCTTTGGGATTGGATCGTTTGAAGAATAAACCGTGGCATATTTGTGCTAGTAATGCTTTGACAGGTGAAGGTCTCAGTGAAGGAGTTGAATGGTTAAGTGATCAACTCCGCACTAATGTTCAAACTAAGAATTGATCTTGCACATGGTTCCATATAATGGTGCTGTATTTATGTACTTAATGGAATAATTTTATCACGTTAGTCGCAAATTGTGCAATGTTAACCTATTAGTGTATGGTGTCATAAACTATTTCTGATTGTTCTATTTGAAAGATGCCTGTCGGAACTTTTTAAAAAGCTGCATTCATATGTTCAGTGGAATATGGAATGAGATTTGGGTTTTTTTACCTAAAACTTCTTGATGAAACTGGCTGAATCACTTTTGTGAATTAATTTTCACATATCAGCTTGCCTTAGTAAATCCGTCCAGAAGCATATATCAAAAGATTGAAATTGTTGTGTATTTTTAGAGTAAATATTTTTAAAGTTTTTTTTTAAATTACCTTACAGGTACAATCAAATCTCTCTCTCTCTTTTTTTCAAAAATTTTAATAATGGTTGTTTAGGACAGTGCTTGTTGCATGAATTTTCTTCCCCTTCCCCTTTTTTTTTATCCTTTCCCTTTTTTTCCCAGTGGATATTCAAATTTGTAAATTTGTTTTTTATTTTAAAAATTGTTAGCATTTTGAATTTGCCTCTTTGATTATTGAATGTTAATTTGCATTTCGAAAAACTGAAATGACCCAGTCTTGTCTAATTACGCTCTTCCTTTTCCAAAATAAAATTAACACTAATTTGTAGTTACTATTTTAAATTAATATATAGTCATTTTTAAATTTTTATATCTAGTCATTTTGTATTCAAACACTGACTTGTATTTTGTTATTCTTGATGTTTTTTGTTTTTGTGTGTGCATTATTTGTGTATAGTACACTAATTGTTAACTTTAAGCTATTCCTGAAAGCCGTACAAAAACAGTTTTCATGATTCTGATTTGAAAATTAATTTTTTTAAAAAAGTGATACTTTTTAAAATATGCTAATGGTGATTCCCGAAAACATATATATATATATATATATATTTGAAATGCTTTCTACTTCCTTAATAACGATTGAACTTCTGTAGTTTAATATTCAGAGAACTAAAAAAAGTACCAAAATGCTCTATTTAAATAAATTTTGAAGTTATTTTTCATGTGTTAATATTATGTGCTTTGTTAGTTATTGTAAAATTCATTTTGCTATTTTCTAATAAAATTATCTTAAAATTTTATTAATAATTTTAAGATAATGTTATGGTCATACTGTTAATTGTTGCGGTCAATTTAAATAACTGTGTAGCATTGGAATATATATATATATATATATATATTTTTTACTAATGAAAAGTTTCATGTCTTTTAAGCTACTGCACCTTGTAAAATATTGTCATTTTTACGTACAGATATATATTTCTCATTTATATGTCATCTACCTTTATTTACCATTGCATCCCAATCCCAGTTTATTGTAATAAAAACATCTATTTTGTTCACTATACACAATGCAAAGATTTGGTTTCACATTGTCATTCTTTATTATAAGATTCTCGCATTTTTCGCTGCTGTCATTCTTTCTCTACCTTTCCTTCCTATTTTGGAGAAGCCAGTAAAAAGTCTATTTTAGATGATTCGTTAGACTGGTTTGAATAATAAATAATTTATGGCTGCTCCAAATTCCCGACTTTCAGCATTAAGGTTTTTCTCTTACAGCTGTTCTGCCTTTGTTTATAAAAACCTAAATTTCTGAAAAACAAAACTTTCATTTGAAAATAAAATTGAATTTTCAAAGTTTTTTGATCATGTACAAGATTATCAAAAGTACAATTGGGGAAAGGTTTAAGAATCTCTTTCCTCCAGTTTCTCCTATAAAAAACCATTGTACATGACCTAAAAAAAGAAAAAAACTGGATAAGTCAGCAGCTTACAAAAGTTCCATTTCAACTATGATCAAAAGAAAAATGTTGTAATACCTTTTAATATTATTCTTGAAAACTTGAAAATTTTTACTTTACTGTAAATGTCTATTTATCGAATTAAAGCAGGATTCTCATTGAAGGAAAAAAAATGGGTGAGAAAATCTCACAATCTGTTGAAATTAGAGTGAGATTTTTAAAAATTGAGAGAGAATTTTTAAAAAATCTTATTATTCAATTTAACAGACGCGACAAAATCATGAGAAAGTCCCCTATCGAAATGGTTTTTAAGTAAGAAAAAGTTCACAATTCTTGCTGTCTCACGCTCTATGGGGAACCTTGGATTAAAGTTTCGAACATTAAATTTTCAATAACACATCTTTTCTTTTATATGTTTT